>NW_026696901.1:0-19686 GCF_030435755.1 Ochotona princeps | reverse complement strand
TGGCATATTGAAGAAGGATCAGCCGAGTGGTTCTTGTGGGAGAACAACTGCATTTGGCTCACTAACTTCACACACCATCAGGCTTCCAAGCAGCTCTCAAAGAAACTCAGTTTTCACACTCTATGCTTAGTGCCCTTTGAGTGCATTATCTAGGAATGAACCTGGTAGAGCATGCCACACAAACGAATGCTCCACATGCGGGTTTCACATGCCACCAACTCCACATTCACAGGCAACTTCAGCGCCACAGCCGTTTTCAGATAGCCCTCAATGCAAAGGCTCTAGACGCAAATATTGGTGTGAGAGCTAATTCAATCAAGGAAACACTGCATGTTGGTGAAGGGCATATTGAAGAAGGATCAGCCGAGTGGTTCTTGTGGGAGAACAACTCCATTTGGCTCACTAACTTCACACACCATCAGGCTTCCAAGCAGCTCTCAAGGAAACTCAGTTTTCACACTCTATGCTTAGTGCCCTTTGAGTGCATTATCTAGGAATGAACCTGGTAGAGCATCCCACACAAACGAATGCTCCACATGCGGGTTTCACATGCCACCAACTCCACATTCTCAGGCAACTTCAGCGCCACAGCCGTTTTCAGATAGCCCTCAATGCAAAGGCTCTAGACGCAAATATTGGTGGGAGAGCTAATTCAATCAAGGAAACACTGCATGTTGGTGAAGGGCATATTGAAGAAGGATCAGCCAAGTGGTTCTTGTGGGAGAACAACTCCATTTGGCTCACTAACTTCACACACCATCAGGCATCCAAGCAGCTCTCAAGGAAACTCAGTTTTCACACTCTATGCTTAGTGCCCTTTGAGTGCATTATCTAGGAATGAACCTGGTAGAGCATCCCACACAAACAAACGCCCAAATGCGGGTTTCACATGCCACCAACTCCACATTCACAGGCAACTTCAGCGCCACAGCTGTTTTCATATAGCCCTCAATGCAAAGGCTCTAGACGCAAATATTGGTGTGAGAGCTAATTCAATCAAGGAAACACTGCATGTTGGTGAAGGGCATATTGAAGAAGGATCAGCCGAGTGGTTCTTGTGGGAGAACAACTCCATTTGGCTCACTAACTTCACACACCATCAGGCTTCCAAGCAGCTCTCAAGGAAACTCAGTTTTCACACTCTATGCTTAGTGCCCTTTGAGTGCATTATCTAGGAATGAACCTGGTAGAGCATCCCACACAAACGAATGCTCCACATGCGGGTTTCACATGCCACCAACTCCACATTCTCAGGCAACTTCAGCGCCACAGCCGTTTTCAGATAGCCCTCAATGCAAAGGCTCTAGACGCAAATATTGGTGTGAGAGCTAATTCAATGAAGGAAACACTGCATGTTGGTGAAGGGCATATTGAAGAAGGATCAGCCGAGTGGTTCTTGTGGGAGAACAACTCCATTTGGCTCACT
Organism: Ochotona princeps; assembly: GCF_030435755.1. Classification (NCBI taxonomy): domain Eukaryota; kingdom Metazoa; phylum Chordata; class Mammalia; order Lagomorpha; family Ochotonidae; genus Ochotona; species Ochotona princeps. Next base: position 18,260 of record NW_026696901.1, on the reverse strand, counting down.
AACTTCACACACCATCAGGCTTCCAAGCAGCTCTCAAGGAAACTCAGTTTTCACACTCTATGCTTACTACCCTTTGAGTGCATTATCTAGGAATGAACCTGGTAGAGCATCCCACACAAACGAATGCTCCACATGCGGGTTTCACATGCCACCAACTCCACATTCTCAGGCAACTTCAGCGCCACAGCTGTTTTCAGGTAGCCCTCAATGAAAAGGCTCTAGACGCAAATATTGGTGTGAGAGCTAATTCAATCAAGGAAACACTGCATGTTGGTGAAGGGCATATTGAAGAAGGATCAGCCGAGTGGTTCTTGTGGGAGAACAACTCCATTTGGCTCACTAACTTCACACACCATCAGGCTTCCAAGCAGCTCTCAAGGAAACTCAGTTTTCACACTCTATGCTTAGTGCCCTTTGAGTGCATTATCTAGGAATGAACCTGGTAGAGCATCCCACACAAACGAATGCTCCACATGCGGGTTTCACATGCCACCAACTCCACATTCACAGGCAACTTCAGCACCACAGCCGTTTTCAGATAGCCCTCAATGCAAAGGCTCTAGACGCAAATATTGGTGTGAGAGCTAATTCAATCAAGGAAACACTGCATGTTGGTGAAGGGCATATTGAAGAAGGATCAGCCGAGTGGTTCTTGTGGGAGAACAACTCCATTTGGCTCACTAACTTCACACACCATCAGGCTTCCAAGCAGCTCTCAAGGAAACTCAGTTTTCACACTCTATGCTTAGTGCCCTTTGAGTGCATTATCTAGGAATGAACCTGGTAGAGCATCCCACACAAACGAATGCTCCACATGCGGGTTTCACATGCCACCAACTCCACATTCTCAGGCAACTTCAGCGCCACCGCCGTTTTCAGATAGCCCTCAATGCAAAGGCTCTAGACGCAAATATTGGTGTGAGAGCTAATTCAATCAAGGAAACACTGCATGTTGCTGAAGGGCATATTGAAGAAGGATCAGCCGAGTGGTTCTTGTGGGAGAACAGCTCCATTTGGCTCACTAACTTCACACACCATCAGGCTTCCAAGCAGCTCTCAAGGAAACTCAGTTTTCACACTCTATGCTTAGTGCCCTTTGAGTGCATTATCTAGGAATGAACCTGGTAGAGCATCCCACACAAACGAATGTTCCACATGCGGGTTTCACATGCCACCAACTCCACATTCTCAGGCAACTTCAGCGCCACAGCCGTTTTCAGATAGCCCTCAATGCAAAGGCTCTAGACGCAAATATTGGTGTGAGAGCTAATTCAATCAAGGAAACACTGCATGTTGGTGAAGGGCATATTGAAGAAGGATCAGCCGAGTGGTTCTTGTGGGAGAACAACTCCATTTGGCTCACTAACTTCACACACCATCAGGCTTCCAAGCAGCTCTCAAGGAAACTCAGGTTTCACACTCTATGCTTAGTGCCCTTTGAGTGCATTATCTAGGAATGAACCTGGTAGAGCATCCCACACAAACGAATGCTCCACATGCGGGTTTCGCATGCCACCAACTCCACATTCTCAGGCAACTTCAGCACCACAGCCGTTTTCAGATAGCCCTCAATGCAAAGGCTCTAGACGCAAATATTGGTGTGAGAGCTAATTCAATCAAGGAAACACTGCATGTTGTTGAAGGGCATATTGAAGAAGGATCAGCCGAGTGGTTCTTGTGGGAGAACAACTCCATTTGGCTCACTAACTTCACACACTATCAGGCTTCCAAGCAGCTCTCAAGGAAACTCAGTTTTCACACTCTATGCTTAGTGCCTTTTGAGTGCATTATCTAGGAATGAACCTGGTAGAGCATCCCACACAAACAAACGCCCAAATGCGGGTTTCACATGCCACCAACTCCACATTTACAGGCAACTTCAGCGCCACAGCTGTTTTCATATAGCCCTCAATGCAAAGGCTCTAGACGCAAATATTGGTGTGAGAGCTAATTCAATCAAGGAAACACTGCATGTTGGTGAAGGGCATATTGAAGAAGGATCAGCCGAGTGGTTCTTGTGGGAGAACAACTCCATTTGGCTCACTAACTTCACACACCATCAGGCTTCCAAGCAGCTCTCAAGGAAACTCAGTTTTCACACTCTATGCTTAGTGCCCTTTGAGTGCATTATCTAGGAATGAACCTGGTAGAGCATCCCACACAAACGAATGCTCCACATGCGGGTTTCACATGCCACCAACTCCACATTCTCAGGCAACTTCAGCACCCCAGCCGTTTTCAGATAGCCCTCAATGCAAAGGCTCTAGACGCAAATATTTGTGTGAGAGCTAATTCAATCAAGGAAACACTGCATGTTGGTGAAGGGCATATTGAAGAAGGATCAGCCGAGTGGTTCTTGTGGGAGAACAACTCCATTTGGCTCACTAACTTCACACACCATCAGGCTTCCAAGCAGCTCTCAAGGAAACTCAGTTTTCACACTCTATGCTTAGTGCCCTTTGAGTGCATTATCTAGGAATGAACCTGGTACAGCATCCCACACAAACGAATGCTCCACATGCGGGTTTCACATGCCACCAACTCCACATTCACAGGCAACTTCAGCGCCACAGCCGTTTTCAGATAGCCCTCAATGCAAAGGCTCTAGACACAAATATTGGTGTGAGAGCTAATTCAATCAAGGAAACACTGCATGTTGGTGAAGGGCATATTGAAGAAGGATCAGCCGAGTGGTTCTTGTGGGAGAACAACTCCATTTGGCTCACTAACTTCACACACCATCAGGCTTCCAAGCAGCTCTCAAGGAAACTCAGTTTTCACACTCTATGCTTAGTGCCCTTTGAGTGCATTATCTAGGAATGAACCTGGTAGAGCATCCCACACAAACGAATGCTCCACATGCGGGTTTCACATGCCACCAACTCCACATTCACAGGCAACTTCAGCACCACAGCCGTTTTCAGATAGCCCTCAATGCAAAGGCTCTAGACGCAAATATTGGTGTGAGAGCTAATTCAATCAAGGAAACACTGCATGTTGGTGAAGGGCATATTGAAGAAGGATCAGCCGAGTGGTTCTTGTGGGAGAACAACTCCATTTGGCTCACTAACTTCACACACCATCAGGCTTCCAAGCAGCTCTCAAGGAAACTCAGTTTTCACACTCTATGCTTAGTGCCCTTTGAGTGCATTATCTAGGAATGAACCTGGTAGAGCATCCCACACAAACGAATGCTCCACATGCGGGTTTCACATGCCACCAACTCCACATTCACAGGCAACTTCAGCGCCACAGCCGTTTTCAGATAGCCCTCAATGCAAAGGCTCTAGACGCAAATATTGGTGTGAGAGCTAATTCAATCAAGGAAACACTGCATGTTGGTGAAGGGCATATTGAAGAAGGATCAGCCGAGTGGTTCTTGTGGGAGAACAACTCCATTTGGCTCACTAACTTCACACACCATCAGGCTTCCAAGCAGCTCTCAAGGAAACTCAGTTTTCACACTCTATGCTTAGTGCCCTTTGAGTGCATTATCTAGGAATGAACCTGGTAGAGCATCCCACACAAACGAATGCTCCACATGCGGGTTTCACATGCCACCAACTCCACATTCTCAGGCAACTTCAGCGCCACAGCCGTTTTCAGATAGCCCTCAATGCAAAGGCTCTAGACGCAAATATTGGTGGGAGAGCTAATTCAATCAAGGAAACACTGCATGTTGGTGAAGGGCATATTGAAGAAGGATCAGCCGAGTGGTTCTTGTGGGAGAACAACTCCATTTGGCTCACTAACTTCACACACCATCAGGCATCCAAGCAGCTCTCAAGGAAACTCAGTTTTCACACTCTATGCTTAGTGCCCTTTGAGTGCATTATCTAGGAATGAACCTGGTAGAGCATCCCACACAAACAAACGCCCAAATGCGGGTTTCACATGCCACCAACTCCACATTCACAGGCAACTTCAGCGCCACAGCTGTTTTCATATAGCCCTCAATGCAAAGGCTCTAGACGCAAATATTGGTGTGAGAGCTAATTCAATCAAGGAAACACTGCATGTTGGTGAAGGGCATATTGAAGAAGGATCAGCCGAGTGGTTCTTGTGGGAGAACAACTCCATTTGGCTCACTAACTTCACACACCATCAGGCTTCCAAGCAGCTCTCAAGGAAACTCAGTTTTCACACTCTATGCTTAGTGCCCTTTGAGTGCATTATCTAGGAATGAACCTGGTAGAGCATCCCACACAAACGAATGCTCCACATGCGGGTTTCACATGCCACCAACTCCACATTGTCAGGCAACTTCAGCGCCACAGCCGTTTTCAGATAGCCCTCAATGCAAAGGCTCTAGACGCAAATATTGGTGTGAGAGCTAATTCAATCAAGGAAACACTGCATGTTGGTGAAGGGCATATTGAAGAAGGATCAGCCGAGTGGTTCTTGTGGGAGAACAACTCCATTTGGCTCACTAACTTCACACACCATCAGGCTTCCAAGCAGCTCTCAAGGAAACTCAGGTTTCACACTCTATGCTTAGTGCCCTTTGAGTGCATTATCTAGGAATGAACCTGGTAGAGCATCCCACACAAACGAATGCTCCACATGCGGGTTTCACATGCCACCAACTCCACATTCACAGGCAACTTCAGCACCACAGCCGTTTTCAGATAGCCCTCAATGCAAAGGCTCTAGACGCAAATATTGGTGTGAGAGCTAATTCAATCAAGGAAACACTGCATGTTGGTGAAGGGCATATTGAAGAAGGATCAGCCGAGTGGTTCTTGTGGGAGAACAACTCCATTTGGCTCACTAACTTCACACACCATCAGGCTTCCAAGCAGCTCTCAAGGAAACTCAGTTTTCACACTCTATGCTTAGTGCCCTTTGAGTGCATTATCTAGGAATGAACCTAGTAGAGCATCCCACACAAACGAATGCTCCACATGCGGGTTTCACATGCCACCAACTCCACATTCACAGGCAACTTCAGAGCCACCGCCGTTTTCAGATAGCCCTCAATGCAAAGGCTCTAGACGCAAATATTGGTGTGAGAGCTAATTCAATCAAGGAAACACTGCATGTTGGTGAAGGGCATATTGAAGAAGGATCAGCCGAGTGGTTCTTGTGGGAGAACAACTCCATTTGGCTCACTAACTTCACACACCATCAGGCTTCCAAGCAGCTCTCAAGGAAACTCAGTTTTCACACTCTATGCTTAGTGCCCTTTGAGTGCATTATCTAGGAATGAACCTGGTAGAGCATCCCACACAAACGAATGCTCCACATGCGGGTTTCACATGCCACCAACTCCACATTCACAGGCAACTTCAGCGCCACAGCCGTTTTCAGATAGCCCTCAATGCAAAGGCTCTAGACGCAAATATTGGTGTGAGAGCTAATTCAATCAAGGAAACACTGCATGTTGGTGAAGGGCATATTGAAGAAGGATCAGCCGAGTGGTTCTTGTGGGAGAACAACTCCATTTGGCTCACTAACTTCACACACCATCAGGCTTCCAAGCAGCTCTCAAGGAAACTCAGTTTTCACACTCTATGCTTAGTGCCCTTTCAGTGCATTATCTAGGAATGAACCTGGTAGAGCATCCCACACAAACGAATGCTCCACATGCGGGTTTCGCATGCCACCAACTCCACATTCTCAGGCAACTTCAGCACCACAGCCGTTTTCAGATAGCCCTCAATGCAAAGGCTCTAGACGCAAATATTGGTGTGAGAGCTAATTCAATCAAGGAAACACTGCATGTTGGTGAAGGGCATATTGAAGAAGGATCAGCCGAGTGGTTCTTGTGGGAGAACAACTCCATTTGGCTCACTAACTTCACACACTATCAGGCTTCCAAGCAGCTCTCAAGGAAACTTAGTTTTCACACTCTATGCTTAGTGCCTTTTGAGTGCATTATCTAGGAATGAACCTGGTAGAGCATCCCACACAAACAAACGCCCAAATGCGGGTTTCACATGCCACCAACTCCACATTCACAGGCAACTTCAGCGCCACAGCTGTTTTCATATAGCCCTCAATGCAAAGGCTCTAGACGCAAATATTGGTGTGAGAGCTAATTCAATCAAGGAAACACTGCATGTTGGTGAAGGGCATATTGAAGAAGGATCAGCCGAGTGGTTCTTGTGGGAGAACAACTCCATTTGGCTCACTAACTTCACACACCATCAGGCTTCCAAGCAGCTCTCAAGGAAACTCAGTTTTCACACTCTATGCTTAGTGCCCTTTGAGTGCATTATCTAGGAATGAACCTGGTAGAGCATCCCACACAAACGAATGCTCCACATGCGGGTTTCACATGCCACCAACTCCACATTCACAGGCAACTTCAGCGCCACAGCCGTTTTCAGATAGCCCTCAATGCAAAGGCTCTAGACGCAAATATTGGTGTGAGAGCTAATTCAATCAAGGAAACACTGCATGTTGGTGAAGGGCATATTGAAGAAGGATCAGCCGAGTGGTTCTTGTGGGAGAACAACTCCATTTGGCTCACTAACTTCACACACCATCAGGCTTCCAAGCAGCTCTCAAGGAAACTCAGTTTTCACACTCTATGCTTAGTGCCCTTTGAGTGCATTATCTAGGAATGAACCTGGTAGAGCATCCCACACAAACGAATGCTCCACATGCGGGTTTCACATGCCACCAACTCCACATTCACAGCTAACTTCAGCACCACAGCCGTTTTCAGATAGCCCTCAATGCAAAGGCTCTAGACGCAAATATTGGTGTGAGAGCTAATTCAATCAAGGAAACACTGCATGTTGGTGAAGGGCATATTGAAGAAGGATCAGCCGAGTGGTTCTTGTGGGAGAACAACTCCATTTGGCTCACTAACTTCACACACCATCAGGCTTCCAAGCAGCTCTCAAGGAAACTCAGTTTTCACACTCTATGCTTAGTGCCCTTTGAGTGCATTATCTAGGAATGAACCTGGTAGAGCATCCCACACAAACGAATGCTCCACATGCGGGTTTCACATGCCACCAACTCCACATTCTCAGGCAACTTCAGCGCCACAGCCGTTTTCAGATAGCCCTCAATGCAAAGGCTCTAGACGCAAATATTGGTGTGAGAGCTAATTCAATCAAGGAAACACTGCATGTTGGTGAAGGGCATATTGAAGAAGGATCAGCCGAGTGGTTCTTGTGGGAGAACAACTCCATTTGGCTCACTAACTTCACACACCATCAGGCTTCCAAGCAGCTCTCAAGGAAACTCAGTTTTCACACTCTATGCTTAGTGCCCTTTGAGTGCATTATCTAGGAATGAACCTGGTAGAGCATCCCACACAAACGAATGCTCCACATGCGGGTTTCACATGCCACCAACTCCACATTCTCAGGCAACTTCAGCACCACAGCCGTTTTCAGATAGCCCTCAATGCAAAGGCTCTAGACGCAAATATTGGTGTGAGAGCTAATTCAATCAAGGAAACACTGCATGTTGGTGAAGGGCGTATTGAAGAAGGATCAGCCGAGTGGTTCTTGTGGGAGAACAACTCCATTTGGCTCACTAACTTCACACACCATCAGGCTTCCAAGCAGCTCTCAAGGAAACTCAGTTTTCACACTCTATGCTTAGTGCCCTTTGAGTGCATTATCTAGGAATGAACCTGGTAGAGCATCCCACACAAACGAATGCTCCACATGCGGGTTTCACATGCCACCAACTCCACATTCTCAGGCAACTTCAGCGCCACAGCCGTTTTCAGATAGCCCTCAATGCAAAGGCTCTAGACGCAAATATTGGTGTGAGAGCTAATTCAATCAAGGAAACACTGCATGTTGGTGAAGGGCGTATTGAAGAAGGATCAGCCGAGTGGTTCTTGTGGGAGAACAACTCCATTTGGCTCACTAACTTCACACACCATCAGGCTTCCAAGCAGCTCTCAAGGAAACTCAGTTTTCACACTCTATGCTTAGTGCCCTTTGAGTGCATTATCTAGGAATGAACCTGGTAGAGCATCCCACACAAACGAATGCTCCACATGCGGGTTTCACATGCCACCAACTCCACATTCTCAGGCAACTTCAGCGCCACAGCCGTTTTCAGATAGCCCTCAATGCAAAGGGTCTAGACGCAAATATTGGTGTGAGAGCTAATTCAATGAAGGAAACACTGCATGTTGGTGAAGGGCGTATTGAAGAAGGATCAGCCGAGTGGTTCTTGTGGGAGAACAACTCCATTTGGCTCACTAACTTCACACACCATCAGGCTTCCAAGCAGCTCTCAAGGAAACTCAGGTTTCACACTCTATGCTTAGTGCCCTTTGAGTGCATTATCTAGGAATGAACCTGGTAGAGCATCCCACACAAACGAATGCTCCACATGCGGGTTTCACATGCCACCAACTCCACATTCACAGGCAACTTCAGCGCCACAGCCGTTTTCAGATAGCCCTCAATGCAAAGGCTCTAGACGCAAATATTGGTGTGAGAGCTAATTCAATCAAGGAAACACTGCATGTTGGTGAAGGGCATATTGAAGAAGGATCAGCCGAGGGGTTCTTGTGGGAGAACAACTCCATTTGGCTCACTAACTTCACACACCATCAGGCTTCCAAGCAGCTCTCAAGGAAACTCAGTTTTCACACTCTATGCTTAGTGCCCTTTGAGTGCATTATCTAGGAATGAACCTGGTAGAGCATCCCACACAAACGAATGCTCCACATGCGGGTTTCGCATGCCACCAACTCCACATTCTCAGGCAACTTCAGCACCACAGCCGTTTTCAGATAGCCCTCAATGCAAAGGCTCTAGACGCAAATATTGGTGTGAGAGCTAATTCAATCAAGGAAACACTGCATGTTGGTGAAGGGCATATTGAAGAAGGATCAGCCGAGTGGTTCTTGTGGGAGAACAACTCCATTTGGCTCACTAACTTCACACACTATCAGGCTTCCAAGCAGCTCTCAAGGAAACTCAGTTTTCACACTCTATGCTTAGTGCCTTTTGAGTGCATTATCTAGGAATGAACCTGGTAGAGCATCCCACACAAACAAACGCCCAAATGCGGGTTTCACATGCCACCAACTCCACATTCACAGGCAACTTCAGCGCCACAGCTGTTTTCATATAGCCCTCAATGCAAAGGCTCTAGACGCAAATATTGGTGTGAGAGCTAATTCAATCAAGGAAACACTGCATGTTGGTGAAGGGCATATTGAAGAAGGATCAGCCGAGTGGTTCTTGTGGGAGAACAACTCCATTTGGCTCACTAACTTCACACACCATCAGGCTTCCAAGCAGCTCTCAAGGAAACTCAGTTTTCACACTCTATGCTTAGTGCCCTTTGAGTGCATTATCTAGGAATGAACCTGGTAGAGCATCCCACACAAACGAATGCTCCACATGCGGGTTTCACATGCCACCAACTCCACATTCACAGGCAACTTCAGCGCCACAGCCGTTTTCAGATAGCCCTCAATGCAAAGGCTCTAGACGCAAATATTGGTGTGAGAGCTAATTCAATCAAGGAAACACTGCATGTTGGTGAAGGGCATATTGAAGAAGGATCAGCCGAGTGGTTCTTGTGGGAGAACAACTCCATTTGGCTCACTAACTTCACACACCATCAGGCTTCCAAGCAGCTCTCAAGGAAACTCAGTTTTCACACTCTATGCTTAGTGCCCTTTGAGTGCATTATCTAGGAATGAACCTGGTAGAGCATCCCACACAAACGAATGCTCCACATGCGGGTTTCACATGCCACCAACTCCACATTCACAGGCAACTTCAGCACCACAGCCGTTTTCAGATAGCCCTCAATGCAAAGGCTCTAGACGCAAATATTGGTGTGAGAGCTAATTCAATCAAGGAAACACTGCATGTTGGTGAAGGGCGTATTGAAGAAGGATCAGCCGAGTGGTTCTTGTGGGAGAACAACTCCATTTGGCTCACTAACTTCACACACCATCAGGCTTCCAAGCAGCTCTCAAGGAAACTCAGTTTTCACACTCTATGCTTAGTGCCCTTTGAGTGCATTATCTAGGAATGAACCTGGTAGAGCATCCCACACAAACGAATGCTCCACATGCGGGTTTCACATGCCACCAACTCCACATTCTCAGGCAACTTCAGCACCACAGCCGTTTTCAGATAGCCCTCAATGCAAAGGCTCTAGACGCAAATATTGGTGTGAGAGCTAATTCAATCAAGGAAACACTGCATGTTGGTGAAGGGCATATTGAAGAAGGATCAGCCGAGTGGTTCTTGTGGGAGAACAACTCCATTTGGCTCACTAACTTCACACACCATCAGGCTTCCAAGCAGCTCTCAAGGAAACTCAGTTTTCACACTCTATGCTTAGTGCCCTTTGAGTGCATTATCTAGGAATGAACCTGGTAGAGCATCCCACACAAACGAATGCTCCACATGCGGGTTTCACATGCCACCAACTCCACATTCTCAGGCAACTTCAGCACCACAGCCGTTTTCAGATAGCCCTCAATGCAAAGGCTCTAGACGCAAATATTGGTGTGAGAGCTAATTCAATCAAGGAAACACTGCATGTTGGTGAAGGGCATATTGAAGAAGGATCAGCAGAGTGGTTCTTGTGGGAGAACAACTCCATTTGGCTCACTAACTTCACACACCATCAGGCTTCCAAGCAGCTCTCAAGGAAACTCAGTTTTCACACTCTATGCTTAGTGCCCTTTGAGTGCATTATCTAGGAATGAACCTGGTAGAGCATCCCACACAAACGAATGCTCCACATGCGGGTTTCACATGCCACCAACTCCACATTCTCAGGCAACTTCAGCACCACAGCCGTTTTCAGATAGCCCTCAATGCAAAGGCTCTAGACGCAAATATTGGTGTGAGAGCTAATTCAATCAAGGAAACACTGCATGTTGGTGAAGGGCATATTGAAGAAGGATCAGCCGAGTGGTTCTTGTGGGAGAACAACTCCATTTGGCTCACTAACTTCACACACCATCAGGCTCCCAAGCAGCTCTCAAGGAAACTCAGTTTTCACACTCTATGCTTAGTGCCCTTTGAGTGCATTATCTAGGAATGAACCTGGTAGAGCATGCCACACAAACGAATGCTCCACATGCGGGTTTCACATGCCACCAACTCCACATTCACAGGCAACTTCAACGCCACAGCCGTTTTCAGATAGCCCTCAATGCAAAGGCTCTAGACGCAAATATTGGTGTGAGAGCTAATTCAATCAAGGAAACACTGCATGTTGCTGAAGGGCATATTGAAGAAGGATCAGCCGAGTGATTCTTGTGGGAGAACAACTCCATTTGGCTCACTAACTTCACACACCATCAGGCTTCCAAGCAGCTCTCAAGGAAACTCAGTTTTCACACTCTATGCTTACTGCCCTTTGAGTGCATTATCTAGGAATGAACCTGGTAGAGCATCCCACACAAACGAATGCTCCACATGCGGGTTTCACATGCCACCAACTCCACATTCACAGGCAACTTCAGCGCCACAGCCGTTTTCAGATAGCCCTCAATGCAAAGGCTCTAGACGCAAATATTGGTGTGAGAGCTAATTCAATCAAGGAAACACTGCATGTTGGTGAAGGGCATATTGAAGAAGGATCAGCCGAGTGGTTCTTGTGGGAGAACAACTCCATTTGGCTCACTAACTTCACACACCATCAGGCTTCCAAGCAGCTCTCAAGGAAACTCAGGTTTCACACTCTATGCTTAGTGCCCTTTGAGTGCATTATCTAGGAATGAACCTGGTAGAGCATCCCACACAAACGAATGCTCCACATGCGGTTTTCACATGCCACCAACTCCACATTCACAGGCAACTTCAACGCCACAGCCGTTTTCAGAAAGCCCTCAATGCAAAGGCCCTAGACGCAAATATTGGTGTGAGAGCTAATTCAATCAAGGAAACACTGCATGTTGGTGAAGGGCATATTGAAGAAGGATCAGCCGAGTGGTTCTTGTGGGAGAACAACTCCATTTGGCTCACTAACTTCACACACCATCAGGCTTCCAAGCAGCTCTCAAGGAAACTCAGTTTTCACACTCTATGCTTACTGCCCTTTGAGTGCATTATCTAGGAATGAACCTGGTAGAGCATCCCACACAAACGAATGCTCCACATGCGGGTTTCACATGCCACCAACTCCACATTCTCAGGCAACTTCAGCGCCACAGCCGTTTTCAGATAGCCCTCAATGCAAAGGCTCTAGACGCAAATATTGGTGTGAGAGCTAATTCAATCAAGGAAACACTGCATGTTGGTGAAGGGCGTATTGAAGAAGGATCAGCTGAGTGGTTCTTGTGGGAGAACAACTCCATTTGGCTCACTAACTTCACACACCATCAGGCTTCCAAGCAGCTCTCAAGGAAACTCAGGTTTCACACTCTATGCTTAGTGCCCTTTGAGTGCATTATCTAGGAATGAACCTGGTAGAGCATCCCACACAAACGAATGCTCCACATGCGGGTTTCACATGCCACCAACTCCACATTCTCAGGCAATTTCAGCGCCACAGCTGTTTTCATATAGCCCTCAATGCAAAGGCTCTAGACGCAAATATTGGTGTGAGAGCTAATTCAATCAAGGAAACACTGCATGTTGGTGAAGGGCATATTGAAGAAGGATCAGCCGAGTGGTTCTTGTGGGAGAACAACTCCATTTGGCTCACTAACTTCACACACCATCAGGCTTCCAAGCAGCTCTCAAGGAAACTCAGTTTTCACACTCTATGCTTAGTGCCCTTTGAGTGCATTATCTAGGAATGAACCTGGTAGAGCATCCCACACAAACGAATGCTCCACATGCGGGTTTCACATGCCACCAACTCCACATTCTCAGGCAACTTCAGCACCACAGCCGTTTTCAGATAGCCCTCAATGCAAAGGCTCTAGACGCAAATATTGGTGTGAGAGCTAATTCAATCAAGGAAACACTGCATGTTGGTGAAGGGCATATTGAAGAAGGATCAGCCGAGTGGTTCTTGTGGGAGAACAACTCCATTTGGCTCACTAACTTCACACACCATCAGGCTTCCAAGCAGCTCTCAAGGAAACTCAGTTTTCACACTCTATGCTTACTGCCCTTTGAGTGCATTATCTAGGAATGAACCTGGTAGAGCATCCCACACAAACGAATGCTCCACATGCGGGTTTCACATGCCACCAACTCCACATTCTCAGGCAACTTCAGCACCACAGCCGTTTTCAGATAGCCCTCAATGCAAAGGCTCTAGACGCAAATATTGGTGTGAGAGCTAATTCAATCAAGGAAACACTGCATGTTGGTGAAGGGCATATTGAAGAAGGATCAGCCGAGTGGTTCTTGTGGGAGAACAACTCCATTTGGCTCACTAACTTCACACACCATCAGGCTTCCAAGCAGCTCTCAAGGAAACTCAGTTTTCACACTCTATGCTTAGTGCCCTTTGAGTGCATTATCTAGGAATGAACCTGGTAGACCATCCCACACAAACGAATGCTCCACATGCGGGTTTCACATGCCACCAACTCCACATTCTCAGGCAACTTCAGCACCACAGCCGTTTTCAGATAGCCCTCAATGCAAAGGCTCTAGACGCAAATATTGGTGTGAGAGCTAATTCAATCAAGGAAACACTGCATGTTGGTGAAGGGCGTATTGAAGAAGGATCAGCCGAGTGGTTCTTGTGGGAGAACAACTCCATTTGGCTCACTAACTTCACACACCATCAGGCTTCCAAGCAGCTCTCAAGGAAACTCAGTTTTCACACTCTATGCTTAGTGCCCTTTGAGTGCATTATCTAGGAATGAACCTGGTAGAGCATCCCACACAAACGAATGCTCCACATGCGGGTTTCACATGCCACCAACTCCACATTCTCAGGCAACTTCAGCGCCACAGCTGTTTTCAGATGCCCTCAATGCAAAGGCTCTAGACGCAAATATTGGTGTGAGAGCTAATTCAATCAAGGAAACACTGCATGTTGGTGAAGGGCATATTGAAGAAGGATCAGCCGAGTGGTTCTTGTGGGAGAACAACTCCATTTGGCTCACTAACTTCACACACCATCAGGCTTCCAAGCAGCTCTCAAGGAAACTCAGGTTTCACACTCTATGCTTAGTGCCCTTTGAGTGCATTATCTAGGAATGAACCTGGTAGAGCATCCCACACAAACGAATGCTCCACATGCGGGTTTCACATGCCACCAACTCCACATTCTCAGGCAATTTCAGCGCCACAGCTGTTTTCAGATAGCCCTCAATGCAAAGGCTCTAGACGCAAATATTGGTGTGAGAGCTAATTCAATCAAGGAAACACTGCATGTTGGTGAAGGGCATATTGAAGAAGGATCAGCCGAGTGGTTCTTGTGGGAGAACAACTCCATTTGGCTCACTAACTTCACACACCATCAGGCTTCCAAGCAGCTCTCAAGGAAACTCAGTTTTCACACTCTATGCTTAGTGCCCTTTGAGTGCATTATCTAGGAATGAACCTGGTAGAGCATCCCACACAAACGAATGCTCCACATGCGGGTTTCACATGCCACCAACTCCACATTCTCAGGCAACTTCAGCGCCACAGCCGTTTTCAGATAGCCCTCAATGCAAAGGCTCTAGACGCAAATATTGGTGTGAGAGCTAATTCAATCAAGGAAACACTGCATGTTGGTGAAGGGCATATTGAAGAAGGATCAGCCGAGTGATTCTTGTGGGAGAACAACTCCATTTGGCTCACTAACTTCACACACCATCAGGCTTCCAAACAGCTCTCAAGGAAACTCAGTTTTCACACTCTATGCTTAGTGCCCTTTGAGTGCATTATCTAGGAATGAACCTGGTAGAGCATCCCACACAAACGAATGCTCCACATGCGGGTTTCACATGCCACCAACTCCACATTCTCAGGCAACTTCAGCGCCACAGCCGTTTTCAGATAGCCCTCAATGCAAAGGCTCTAGACGCAAATATTGGTGTGAAAGCTAATTCAATCAAGGAAACACTGCATGTTGGTGAAGGGCATATTGAAGAAGGATCAGCCGAGTGATTCTTGTGGGAGAACAACTCCATTTGGCTCACTAACTTCACACACCATCAGGCTTCCAAGCAGCTCTCAAGGAAACTCAGGTTTCACACTCTATGCTTAGTGCCCTTTGAGTGCATTATCTAGGAATGAACCTGGTAGAGCATCCCACACAAACGAATGCTCCACATGCGGGTTTCACATGCCACCAACTCCACATTCACAGGCAACTTCAGCGCCACAGCCGTTTTCAGATAGCCCTCAATGCAAAGGCTCTAGACGCAAATATTGGTGTGAGAGCTAATTCAATCAAGGAAACACTGCATGTTGGTGAAGGGCATATTGAAGAAGGATCAGCCGAGTGGTTCTTGTGGGAGAACAACTCCATTTGGCTCACTAACTTCACACACCATCAGGCTTCCAAGCAGCTCTCAAGGAAACTCAGTTTTCACACTCTATGCTTAGTGCCCTTTGAGTGCATTATCTAGGAATGAACCTGGTAGAGCATCCCACACAAACGAATGCTCCACATGCGGGTTTCACATGCCACCAACTCCACATTCTCAGGCAACTTCAGCGCCACCGTCGTTTTCAGATAGCCCTCAATGCAAAGGCTCTAGACGCAAATATTGGTGTGAGAGCTAATTCAATCAAGGAAACACTGCATGTTGGTGAAGGGCATATTGAAGAACGATCAGCCGAGTGGTTCTTGTGGGAGAACAACTCCATTTGGCTCACTAACTTCACACACCATCAGGCTTCCAAGCAGCTCTCAAGGAAACTCAGTTTTCACACTCTATGCTTAGTGCCCTTTGAGTGCATTATCTAGGAATGAACCTGGTAGAGCATCCCACACAAACGAATGCTCCACATGCGGGTTTCGCATGCCACCAACTCCACATTCTCAGGCAACTTCAGCACCACAGCCGTTTTCAGATAGCCCTCAATGCAAAGGCTCTAGACGCAAATATTGGTGTGAGAGCTAATTCAATCAAGGAAACACTGCATGTTGGTGAAGGGCATATTGAAGAAGGATCAGCCGAGTGGTTCTTGTGGGAGAACAACTCCATTTGGCTCACTAACTTCACACACCATCAGGCTTCCAAGCAGCTCTCAAGGAAACTCAGTTTTCACACTCTATGCTTACTGCCCTTTGAGTGCATTATCTAGGAATGAACCTGGTAGAGCATCCCACACAAACGAATGCTCCACATGCGGGTTTCACATGCCACCAACTCCACATTCTCAGGCAACTTCAGCACCACAGCCGTTTTCAGATAGCCCTCAATGCAAAGGCTCTAGACGCAAATATTGGTGTGAGAGCTAATTCAATCAAGGAAACACTGCATGTTGGTGAAGGGCATATTGAAGAAGGATCAGCCGAGTGGTTCTTGTGGGAGAACAACTCCATTTGGCTCACTAACTTCACACACCATCAGGCTTCCAAGCAGCTCTCAAGGAAACTCAGTTTTCACACTCTATGCTTAGTGCCCTTTGAGTGCATTATCTAGGAATGAACCTGGTAGACCATCCCACACAAACGAATGCTCCACATGCGGGTTTCACATGCCACCAACTCCACATTCTCAGGCAACTTCAGCACCACAGCCGTTTTCAGATAGCCCTCAATGCAAAGGCTCTAGACGCAAATATTGGTGTGAGAGCTAATTCAATCAAGGAAACACTGCATGTTGGTGAAGGGCGTATTGAAGAAGGATCAGCCGAGTGGTTCTTGTGGGAGAACAACTCCATTTGGCTCACTAACTTCACACACCATCAGGCTTCCAAGCAGCTCTCAAGGAAACTCAGTTTTCACACTCTATGCTTAGTGCCCTTTGAGTGCATTATCTAGGAATGAACCTGGTAGAGCATCCCACACAAACGAATGCTCCACATGCGGGTTTCACATGCCACCAACTCCACATTCTCAGGCAACTTCAGCGCCACAGCTGTTTTCAGATGCCCTCAATGCAAAGGCTCTAGACGCAAATATTGGTGTGAGAGCTAATTCAATCAAGGAAACACTGCATGTTGGTGAAGGGCATATTGAAGAAGGATCAGCCGAGTGGTTCTTGTGGGAGAACAACTCCATTTGGCTCACTAACTTCACACACCATCAGGCTTCCAAGCAGCTCTCAAGGAAACTCAGGTTTCACACTCTATGCTTAGTGCCCTTTGAGTGCATTATCTAGGAATGAACCTGGTAGAGCATCCCACACAAACGAATGCTCCACATGCGGGTTTCACATGCCACCAACTCCACATTCTCAGGCAATTTCAGCGCCACAGCTGTTTTCAGATAGCCCTCAATGCAAAGGCTCTAGACGCAAATATTGGTGTGAGAGCTAATTCAATCAAGGAAACACTGCATGTTGGTGAAGGGCATATTGAAGAAGGATCAGCCGAGTGGTTCTTGTGGGAGAACAACTCCATTTGGCTCACTAACTTCACACACCATCAGGCTTCCAAGCAGCTCTCAAGGAAACTCAGTTTTCACACTCTATGCTTAGTGCCCTTTGAGTGCATTATCTAGGAATGAACCTGGTAGAGCATCCCACACAAACGAATGCTCCACATGCGGGTTTCACATGCCACCAACTCCACATTCTCAGGCAACTTCAGCGCCACAGCCGTTTTCAGATAGCCCTCAATGCAAAGGCTCTAGACGCAAATATTGGTGTGAGAGCTAATTCAATCAAGGAAACACTGCATGTTGGTGAAGGGCATATTGAAGAAGGATCAGCCGAGTGATTCTTGTGGGAGAACAACTCCATTTGGCTCACTAACTTCACACACCATCAGGCTTCCAACAGCTCTCAAGGAAACTCAGTTTTCACACTCTATGCTTAGTGCCCTTTGAGTGCATTATCTAGGAATGAACCTGGTAGAGCATCCCACACAAACGAATGCTCCACATGCGGGTTTCACATGCCACCAACTCCACATTCTCAGGCAACTTCAGCGCCACAGCCGTTTTCAGATAGCCCTCAATGCAAAGGCTCTAGACGCAAATATTGGTGTGAAAGCTAATTCAATCAAGGAAACACTGCATGTTGGTGAAGGGCATATTGAAGAAGGATCAGCCGAGTGATTCTTGTGGGAGAACAACTCCATTTGGCTCACTAACTTCACACACCATCAGGCTTCCAAGCAGCTCTCAAGGAAACTCAGGTTTCACACTCTATGCTTAGTGCCCTTTGAGTGCATTATCTAGGAATGAACCTGGTAGAGCATCCCACACAAACGAATGCTCCACATGCGGGTTTCACATGCCACCAACTCCACATTCACAGGCAACTTCAGCGCCACAGCCGTTTA
>NW_026696900.1:0-183816 GCF_030435755.1 Ochotona princeps | reverse complement strand
TCTCGGTTTGGCCCCAGCAGCGAGGAAGGGGTTGCCGGGGGTCCCACTAGCTGAAGCCCGGGTAGAGAGAGAGGGGGGTCTGAGGAGGACCATCTCCCTGAGACCCAGTCAGAGGGGGTCTCCAGAAATGCCGTGGCCCCACCCCTTCACTTGCGCCTGGGAGCTCCAGCCATGCCGCGCCCCCTCCACTCCCCTAGCCTCAGCTCCTGGAGACCCCTGGCAGCCAGCTGAGGGTCACCGTCACTGCTGCTGAGACCCCCAGCACCCGAGGCCAGGGTCTCCAGCCATGCCGTGGCCCCTCCCCTTCACTTCTGCCTGGGCTCTCCAGCCTTGTCGCACCCCCTCCTCTCCCCTAGCTGCCTCTGCTGAGACCCCTTGCAGCCAAAGCGAGGTTCGCCGCTGCGGCTGGTGACCCCCAGTACCCGAGGCGAGAATCGCCGTTACTGATGGAGACCCGCGGGCAGCCGTGGCATGGTTTGCCTCATCTGCTGGAAACCCCGGGGTCCACGTCGAGGGTTGCCTCTGCTGATGGAGACCACCTAGCAGCCAAGGTCAGGGTCACCAGCCATGCCGTGGACCCTCCCCTTCTCTTATGCCTGGGCTCTCCAGCCGTGTCCCGCCCCCTCCCCTCCCCTAGCCGCAGCTCCAGGAGACCCCTGCCAGCCAAGGCGAGGGTCACTGCTGCTGCTGGAGACCAACAACACCCCCCCCCCCCGGCGAGGCTCGCCTCCACTGCTGGAAACCCCCTAGCAGCCGAGGCCAGGGTCTTCAGCCATGCCGTGGCCCTCCCCTTTCCTTGCGCCTGAGTTCTACACCAGCCCCGGCACTCTCTGCTCCCCAACAGCAGCTGCTGGAGACCCTGGTAGCCGAAGCGAGTGTCGCCACCGCTGCTGGAGACCCCCGGCAACCCAGGCCAAGGTCGCCAATTATCCTGGAGATCACCTTGTGGCCCAGCTAAGCGCTGTAGCCATGCCGCTCCGCCTCCACTACCCTTGTGCCTGGACTCTCCAGCCGTGCCACGCCCCCTCCCCTCCCCTCTCCGCCACTGCTGGAGACCCCTGCAAGCCGAGGAAGGGATGCCGCCACTGTTGTAGACCCGTACCAGCCAAGGCGAGGGTCGCTACGGCTGATGGAGACCCACGGGACCTATGGCGAAGGTCTCCGCTCCTGATGGAGACCCCCAGCACCCGAGGCGAGAGTCACCACTGCTGCTGGAGACCCCAGGGCAGCCGTGGCGTCGGTTGTCTCAGCTGTTGGAGACCCCAGGGGTCCGCGTCGAGGGTTGCCTCTACTGCTGGAAACGCCTTGACAGCCAAGGCCAGGGTCTCCAGCCATGCTGTGGCCCTCCCCTTTCCTTGTCCCTGGGCTCTCCAGCCGACCCAGGCTTCCTCTGCTCCCCAAGCCGCAGCTGCTGAGCCCCTGGCACCCGAGGCGAGGGTCGCCAACGCTGCTGGAGACCACTGACAGCCCAGGCATTGGGCTCTATCCGTGCCAGGGCCCCTCCCCTTCCCTTGTGACTTGGCTCTCCATCCCCACTGAGCGGTTTCTGGTCCACTCACTGCCGGGCAGGAGCACCAGGGCAGCTGAGATGAGGGTCTGCGCGCTGCTGAATACCCCTGGGAGTGGAGGCAAGGGTCGCCTCCACTGCCTGAGACCCCCTAGCAGCCAAGGCAAGGGTCTCCAGGAATGCCGTGGCCCCTCCCCTTCACTTGCGCCTGGGCTTTCCAGCCGCCCCAGCTCCATCTGCTCCCCTAGCCGCAGCTGCTGGAGACCCCCGGCAGCCAGGCGAGGGTCGCCGTCACTGCTGCTGAGACCCCCGACACCCGAGGCCAGGGTCTCCAGCCATGCCGTGGACCCTCCCCTTCACTTGTGCCTGGGCCCTCCAGCCTTGTCGCGCCCCCTCCCCTCCCCTAGCTGCTGCTGCTGGAGACCCCTTGCAGCCAAGGCGAGGGTCACCGTGGCTGCTAGAGACTCCCAGCGCCAAGGCGAGGGTCGCCGCCGCGGCTAGAGACCCCCAGCACCCGAGGCCAAGGTCGCCAATTCCCCTGGAGATCCCCTTGTGGCACAGCTAAGGGCTGTAGCCATGGTGCTCCACCTCCACTACCCTTGTGCCTGGACTCTCCAGCCGTGCCGCACCCCCTCCCCTCTCCTCTCCGCCACTGCTGGAGACCCCTGCATGCAAGCCGAGGAAGGGACGCCACCACTGTTGTAGACCCCTACCAGCCAAGGGGAGGGTTGCCACGGCTGATGGAGGCCCACGGGACCCGTGGCGAAGGTATCCACTGCTGGAGACCCCCGGGCAGCCGTGGCGTCGGTTGCCTCAGCTGCTGGAGACATCCAGGGTCCGCGTCGAGGGTTGCCTCTACTGCTGGAGACCCTCTGACAGCCGAGGCAAGGGTCTCTAGCCATGCTGTGGCCCTCCCCTTTCCTTGTGCCTGGGCTCTCCAGCCGACCCAGGCTCCCTCTGCTCCCCAAGCCGCAGCTGCTGAGCCCCTGGCACCCGAGGCGAGGATCGTCTACGTTGCCTGAGATCACTGACAGCCTAGGCATTGGGCTCCATCCGTGCCAGGGCCCCTCCCCTTCCCTTATGGCTTGGCTCTCCAGCCGCACTAAGCGGTTTTCTCTCCACTCACTGCCGGGCTGGAGTCCCAGGGCAGCTGAGATGAAGGTCTCCGCGCTGCTGGATACCCCCGGGAGCCAAGGCGAGGGTCGCCGCTAATGCTGGAGACTCCCAACCCCCCCCGGCGAGGGTCGCCTCCACTGCTGGAAACCCCTAGCATCCGAGACCAGGGTCTCCAGCCATGCCATGGCCCTACCCTTTTCTTGCGCCTCGGCTCTCCAGCCGCCCCGGCTTCCTCCCCTCCCCTAGCCACTGCTGCTCCTGGAAGCCCCTGGCAGCCAAAGCCAGTGTCGCCAACGCTGCTGGAGATCCCTGGCAGCGGAGGTGAGGGTCGCCATCACTGCTGCTGAGACCCCCGGCACCCGAGGCCAGGGTCTCCAGCCATGCCGTGACCCCTCCCCTTCACTTGCGCCTGGGCTCTCCAGCCTTGTCGCGCCCCCTCCCCTCCACTAGCCGCCTCTGCTGGATAGCCCATGCAGCCAAAGCGAAGTTCGCCGCCGCAGCTGGTGACCCCCAGCACCCGAGGCGAGAGTTGCTGCTGCTAATGGAGACCCGCGGGCTGCGGGGCGTGGGTTGCCTCATCTGCTGGAGACCTCCGGGGTACACATCGAGGGTTGCCTCCACTGCTGGAGATCCCTAGCAGCCGAGGTCAGGGTCACCAGCCATGCCGTGGCCCCTCCCCTTTCCTTGCGCCTGGCCTCTCCAGCCGTGCCGCCCCCTCCCCTCCCCTAGCCGCAGCTCCTGGAGACCCCTGGCAGCCAAGTCAAGGGTCGCCACTGCTGATGGTGACCCTCAACCGCACCCCCCCGGCGAAGGTCGCCGTCACTGCTGGAAACACCCTAGCAGCCGAGGCCAGGGGCTCCAGCCATGCCGTGGCCCTCCCCTTTCCTTGCGCCTGGGCTCTCAATCCGCCCTGGCTCCTGTTGCTGCCCTAGCAACAGCTGCTGGAGACCACTGGCAGCCATAGCGAATGTCGCCACCGCTGCTGGAGACCTCCGGCAACCAAGGCAAGTGTCGCATTCACTGCTGCTGAGACCCCCCGGCACCCGAGGCTGTTTCCGCTCCACTAACCGTTGGGCTGGAGCCCCCAGAAAGCTGAGGTGAGGGTCTCCGCGCTGCTGAATACCCCCGGGAGCTGAGGCGAGGGTTGCCTCCACTGCTGGACACCCCTTATCAGCCTAGACCAGGGTCTCCAGCCATGCCGTGGCCCTCCCCTTTCCTTACGACTGGGCTCTTCAGCCACACTGAGCGATTTCCCCTCCACTCACCTTCGAGATGGAGCCCCCGGGCAGTTGAGATGAGGGTCTCTGCGCTTCTGGATAACCCTGGGAGCGAAGGCGAGGGTCACTGCTGCTGATAGAGACCCCCAGGCAGCCGTGGCGCGGGTTGCCTCAGCTGCTGGAGACCCCCGGGTCCGCTTGCAGGGGTCTCCAGCAGCGGCAGGGAGGGGAGGCGATGGGGCGTGGCACGGATGGAGTGCCTCGGCACAAGTGAAGGGGAGGGCCACGGCATGGCTGGAGACCCTGGCCTCGGCTGCTCGGGGGTCTCCAGCAGCTTCGGCGACCCTCGCCTCGGATGCCGGGGGTCTCCAGCAGTGGTGGCGACACTCGCTTCGGCTGCCAGGGGTCTGCAGGAGCTGCGACTAGGGCAGCAGTGGGAGCCGGGGCGGCTGGAGATCCCAGGCACAAGGAAAGGGGAGGGCCACGGCATGGCTGGAGCCCCTGGACTCGGCTGCTAGGGGGTTTCCAGCAGTGGAGGCGACCCTCGCCGGGGGGGGGGGTTGGGGGTCTCCAGCAGCAGCGGCGACCCTCGCCTTGGCTTCCCGGGGTCTGCAGGAGCTGCGGCTAGGGGAGGGGAGGGGGCGCGGCACGGCTGGAGTGCCCAGGCGCAAGTGAAGTGGAGGGGCCACGGCATGGCTGGTGACCCTGGACTCGGCTGTCAGGGGGTCTCCAGCAGTGGACACTGAAAGACCCTCACCAAAATTCATGCGCTTTAGCCGCAGAAACGCCATTTTGCAAGGTTTTAAATCTACCAAGAAAAACAGGATCTTTGTAGGCGGGCAAGGTCAGGGCTAGCTTCCTAAACAAGATATCTGTGGTTGAACATCTGGCCCCAAAAGGGGGAAGCGACCTTGAGAAAGAGAGCTAACTCAGCACCAACTCAGCTATTATCAGACTTCCTGGTATTAAGAAAAGCTGACTTCACAATGACCCTGGCCTCATTTGAATCCGCCAATCAGAACCCTGTAACTATGCATCTCCCTTCTGTACCACGCCTTTTGCCTCCCTACCCTATAAAAACCCACCGCCCCAACCTGAAGGCGCGCAAGTCTTAGGAGAGTCTCTGTCGCCCCAGGTACCTGTGTATCTAAATAAACCTCTTGCAGTTTGCATCCGCACGAGTGGTCTCCTTGTTGCTTGGGAGGGGCCTCTCCAGAGGAAGGACACCCATCTCGGGGGTCTTTCAGACACAACCCTCGAAGCGGAACCCCGGGGGTCTCCAGCAGCTGAGGCAACCCCCGCCGTGGCTGTCAGCGGTATCCAGCAGCAGCAGCGGCTACTCTGGCCTCGGGTGCGGGTGGTCACCAGCAGCAGCAAAGACCCAAGCTGCGGATCCCAGAGGCCTCCAGCAGCCGCAGGTACAGGAGGGGAGGGGGCGCGGCGCGGCTGGAGACCCTCACCCTGCCGCGAGGGGATCTCCAGCAGCAGCGGCTACCCTCACTTCCCCTGCCTGGGGTCTCCAGCCTAGAGGCGAGGCGAGTTAAAGAGGCGTGGTGCAGCTGGAAAGCCCAAGTGCAAGGGAAGGGGAGGGGCCCTGGCACAGCGGAAGACACTCGCCGCGGCTTCCGGTGGTCTCCAGCCGCAGCTGCCGGGGGTCTCCAGCAACGGGAGCGAGCTGAAGAGAGGGGGCACAGCGCGGCTGGTAAGGCCTGGAGCAAGGGAAGGGGAGGGAGCGCGGCATGGCTTGAGAACCTCCCAGCACTGCCAGGGGACTCCAGCAGCAGCGGAGACCTGCTCGGCTGCACCGGGGTTGGGGGGCGGTCTCCATCAGCATCTGCGACAATCGCCTCGGCTGGTAGGGGTCTCCAACAGTGGCGGCGACGCTCTCCTCAGCTTGCAGGGGCCTCTAGCAGCAGCAGAGACCAGAGGGGAGGGGGCGCGGCACGGCTGGAGAGTCCAGGCGCAAGGGTAGTGGAGGTAGAGCAGCATGGCTACAGCCCTTAGCTGCGCCACAAGGGGATCTCCAGGGGAATTGGTGACCTTGGCCTCGGGTGCTGGGGGTCTCCAGCAGCCGCTGTGACCCTCGCCTTGGCGCTGGGAGTCTCCAGCAGCAGCGGCGACCCTTGCCTTGGCTGCCTGGGGTCTCCAGCACCTGCGGCTAGGGGAGGGGAAGGGGCGGGGCAAGGCTGGAGTGCCCAGGCACAAGTGAAGGGGAGGGGCCACGGCATGGCTGGAGACCCTGGCCTTGGCTGCTAGGGGGTCTCCAGGAGTAGAGGCGACCCTCGACGTGGACGCCGGAGGTCTCCTGCAGCTGAGGGGACCCACGCTACAGCTGCCCGGGGATCTATATCAGCAGCGGCGACTCTAGCCTCAGGTGCTGGGGGTTCACCAGCCACAGCACAGAACCACGCTTTGGCTTGCAGGGGTCTCCAGCAGCTGCGGCTAGGGGAGGGGAGGGGAAGCGACAAGGCTGGAGACACTGGCCTCGGGTGCCAGGGGTCTCAGCAGCAGTGACGGCGACCCTCGCCTGGCTTCCAGGGCTCTCCAGCAGCGGTGACGACACTCGCTTCGGCTGCTGGGGGTCTCCAGCAGCTGCGGCTAGGGGAGGGGAGGGGGCGGGGCATGGCTGGAGTGCCCAGGCACAAGTGAAGGGGAGGGGCCACGGCATGGCTGGAGACCCTGGCCTTGGCTGCTAGGGGGCCTCCTGCAGTGGAGGCGACCCTCGACGCGGACCCCGGGGGTCTCCAGCAGCTGATGCAACCCACGCCACGGCTGCCCGCGGGTCTCCATCAGCAGGGCGACTCTCGCCTCAGGTGCTAGGGGTCACCAGCCGCAGCAGCGAACCTCGCTTCGGCTGCAAGGGGTCTCCAGCAGCTGCGGCTAGGGGAGTGGTTGGGGCGCAACAAGGCTGGAGAGCCCAGGCACAAGTGAAGGGGAGGGGCCACGGCATGGCTGGAGACCCTGGCCTCGGGTGCCGGGGGTCTCAGCAGCAGTGACGGCGACCCTCGCCTGGCTGCCGGGGGTCTCCAGCAGATGCGGCTAGGGGGAGCAGAGGGAGCCAGGGCGGGCTGGAGAGCCCAGGCGCAAGGAAAGAGGAGGGCCTCGGCATGGCTGGAGGCCCTGGCCTTGGCTACTAGGGGGTTTCCAGCAGTGGAGGCGACCCTCGCCCGTGGGGGGGTGGGAATCTCCAGCAGCAGCGGCGACCCTCGCCTCGGCTTGCAAGGGTCTGCAGAAGCTGCGGCTAGGGGACGGGAGGTGGAGCGACAAGACTGGAGATCCCAGGCACAAGCGAAGGGGAGGGGCCACGGCAGGGCTGATGACCCTGGACTCGGCTGCTAGGGGGTCTCCAGCAGTGGAGGCAACCCTCGACGCGGACCCCGGGGGTCTCCAGCAGCTGAGGCAACCCACGCCACGGCTGCCTGGGGGTCTCCAGGAGCAGCAGCGGCGACCCTCGCCTAGGCTCCCGTGGGTATCCAGCAGCACAGAGACTCACGCTAGGGCTCCCAGAGGCCTCCAGCAGCCGCGGTTCATGGACAAGAGGGGGCGCGGCGTGGCTGGAGACCCTCACCCTGCCGCGAGGGGATCTCCAGCAGCAGCAATGACCCTCACTTCGCCTGCCGAGGGTCTCCAGCCGCAAGGCAAGGCGAGGCGAGTTGAAGAGGCGCGGTGCAGCTGGAAAGCCCAGGTGCAAGGGAAGGGGAGGGGCCCTGGCACAGTGGAAGACACTTGCCTTGGCTTCCAGTGGTCTCCAGCAGCAGCAAGCCTCGCTGCTGCTGCTGCCGGGGGTCTCCATCAACGGGGGCGAACTGAAGAGAGGGGGCACAGCACCGCTTGTAAGGCCTGGAGCAAGGGAAGGGGAGGGAGCGCGGCATGGCTGGAGACCCTCCCAGCACTGCCAGGGGAACTCCAGCAGCAGCAGAGACCTGCTCGGCTGCAGGGCCGTGGGGGGGGATCTCCATCAGCATCGGCGCCCCTCGCCTCATCTTGCAGGGGTCTCCAGCAGCGGCAGAGACGGGAGGGGAGGGGGCGCGGCACGGCTGGAGAGTCCAAGCGGAAGGGTAGTGGAAGCAGAGCAGCATGGCTACAGCTGCTCCACAAGGGGATCTCCAGGGTAATTGGGGACCTTGGCATCGGGTGCTGGGGGAATCCAGCAGCCGCGGTGACCCTCGCCTTGGCTGCCGGAGGTCTCCAGCAGTTGAGGCTAGGGAGGGGTGGGGTGCGACAAGGCTGGAGAGCCCAGGCGCAAGTGAAGGGGAGGACCACGGCATGGCTGGAGAGTTGGCCTCGGGTAACTGGCCGCTGGCCTCGGCTGCTACGGGGTTTCCAGCAGTGGAGGCGACCCTCGCCGGGGGGGGGGGGTTCGGGTCTCCAGCAGCATCGGCGACCCTTGCCTACGCTTCCAGGGGTCTCCAGGAGCTGCGGCTAGGGGAGATGAGGGGGCGCGGCACGGCTGGAGAGTCCAGGCACAAGGGTAGTGGAGGTGGAGCAGCATGGCTACAGCCCTTAGCAGTGCCGGATGAGGATCTCCAGGAGAATTGGCGACCTTGGCCTCAGGTGCTGGGGGTCACCAGCAACCGCCTTGACCCACGCCTTGACTGCCGGGGGTCTCCAGTAGCTGCCGCTAGGGTAGGGGAGGGGTGCGACACGGCTGGAGTGCCCAGGCACAAGTGAAGGGGAGGGGCCACGGCATGCCTCGAGACCCTGGACTTGGCTGCTAGGGGGTCTCCAGGAGTGGAGGCGAACCTCGACGTGGATCCCGGGGGTCTCCAGCAGCTGATGCAACCCACGCCACGGCTGCCCGCGGGTCTCCATCAGCAGGGCGACTCTCGCCTCAGGTGCTGGGGGTCACCAGCACAGCAGCGAACCTAGCTATGGCAGCAAGGGGTCTCCAGCAGCTGCGGCTAGGAGAGTGGTTGGGGCGCGACAACTGGAGAGCCCAGGCAAAAGTGAAGGGGAGGGGCCACGGAAAGGCTGGAGACCCTGCCCTCGGGTGCCGGGGGTCTCAGCAGCAGTGACGGCGACTCTCGCCTGGCTGCCCGCGGGTCTCCAGCAGCAGTGGTGACACTTGCTTCGGCTGCAAGGGGTCTCCAGGAGCTGAGGCTAGGGGAGGGGAGGGGGCGCGGCAGGGCTGGAGAGTCCAGGCACAAGGGTAGTGGAGGCGGAGCAGCATGGCTACAGCCCTTAGTTGTGCCAGAAGGGAATCTCCAGGGGAATTGGCAACCTTGGCTTCTGGTGCTGGGGGTCTCCAGCCGCGGAGGCGACCCTCGCCTTGGCGAAGGGAGTCTCCAGCAGCCGCGGTGACCCTCGCATGGCTGCCGGGGGTCTCCAGCAGCAGTGGCGACACTTGCTTCGGCTGCAAGTGGTCTCCAGGAGCTGAGGCTATGGGAGGGGAGGGGCGCGGCACGGCTGGAGTGCCCAGGCGCAAGGAAAGGGGAGGGGCCACGGCATGGCTGGAGACCCTGCCCTTGGCTGCTAGGGGGTCTCCAGCAGCAGCGGCGACCCTCGCCTCGGCTTACAGGGGTCTCCAGCAGCGGCAGAGACGGGAGGGGAGGGGGCGCGGCACGGCTGGAGAGTCCATGCACAAGGGTAGTGGAGGCAGAGCAGCATGGCTACAGCCCTTAGTTGTGCCAGAAGGGGATCTCCAGGGCAATGGGCGACCTTGGCCTTGGGTGCTGGGGGTCTCCAGCAGCTGCAGCTAGGGGAGGGGCGGGGGAGGGGCGCGGCTGGAGTGCCCAGGCACAAGTGAAGGGGAGGGGCCACGGCATGGCTGGAGACCCTGGCCTTGGCGGCTATGGGGTCGCCCGCAGTGGAGGCGACACTCGACTCGGACCCCGGGGGTCTCCAGTGCTGAGGCGACCCACGCCACGGCTGCCCGCGGGTCTCCATCAGCAGGGCGACTCTAGCCTCGGGTGCTGCGGGTCACCAGCCGCAGTAGCGAACCTCGCTTCGGCTGCAAGGGGTCTCCAGCAGCTGCGGCTAGGGGAGTTGTTGGAGCGCGACAACTGGAGAGCCCAGGCAAAAGTGAAGGGGAGGGGTCACGGAATGGCTGGAGACCCTGCCCTCGGGTGCCGGGGGTCTCAGCAGCAGTGATGGCGACTCTCGCCTGGCTGCCGGGGGTCTCCAGCAGCAGTGGCGACACTTGCTTCGGCTGCAAGGGGTCTCCAGGAGCTGAGGCTAGGGGAGGGGAGGGGGCGCGGCAGGGCTGGAGAGTCCAGGCACAAGGGTAGTGGAGGCGGAGCAGCATGGCTACAGCCCATAGCTGCGCCACAAGGGGATCTCCAGGGGAATTGGGGACCTTGGCCTCGGGTGCTGGGGGTCTCCAGCCACGGCGGCGACCCTCGCCGGGAGGGGTTGGCGGTCTCCAGCAGTAGCGGCGACCTTCGCCTACGCTTCCAGGGGTCTCCAGGAGCTGCGGCTAGGGGAGGGGAGGGGGCGCGGCAAGGCTGGAGAGTCCAGGCACAAGGGTAGTGGAGGTGGAGCAGCATGGCTACAGATCTTAGCAGTGCCAGAAGGGGATCTCCAGGGGAATTGGCGACCTTGGCCTCGGGTGCTGGGGGTCTCCAGCCGCGGCGGCGACCCTCGCTTGGCGCTGGGAGTCTCCAGCAGCCGTGGTGACCCTCGCCTTGGCTGCCGGGGGTCTGCAGCAGCTGCGGCTAGGGGAGGGGAGGGGGCGCGGCACGGCTGGAATGCCCAGGCACAAGTGAAGGGGAGGGGCCACGGCTTGGGTGGAGACCCTGGTCTTGGCTGCTAGGGGGTCTCCAACAGTGGAGGCGACCCTCGAAGCGGACCCCGGAGGTCTCCAGCAGCTGAGGCGACCCACGCCACGGCTGCCCGCGGGTCTCCATAAGCAGGGCGACTCTCGCCTCGGGTGCTGGGGGTCACCAGCCTCAGCAGCGAACCTAGCTTCGGCTGCAAGTGGTCTCCAGCAGCTGAGGCTAGGGGAGTTGTTGGGGCGCGACAACTGGAGATCCCAGGCAAAAGTGAAGGGGAGGGGCCACGGCATGGCTGGAGACCCTGCCCTCGGGTGCCGGGGGTCTCAGCAGCCGTGACGGCGACCCTCGCCTGGCTGCCTGTGGGTCTCCAGCAGGAGTTGCGACACTTGCTTCGGCTGCAAGGGGTCTCCAGGAGCTGAGGCTAGGGGAGGGGAGAGGGCGTGGCACGGCTGGAGTGCCCAGGCACAAGTGAAGGAGAGGGGCCACGGCTTGGCTGGAGACCCTGCCCTTGGCTGCTAGGGGGTCTCCAACAGTGGAGGCGACCCACGAAGCGGACCCCGGAGGTCTCCAGCAGCTGAGGCGACCCACGCCACGGCTGCCCGCGGGTCTCCATCAGCAGGGCGACTCTCGCCTCGGGTGCTGGGGGTCACCAGCCTCATCAGCGAACCTAGCTTCGGCTGCAAGGGGTCTCCAGCAGCTACGGCTAGGGGAGTGGTTGGGGCGCGACAAGACTGGAGAGGCCAGGCACAAGCGAAGGGGAGGGGCCACGGCATGGCTGGAGACCCTGGACTCGGCTGCTAGGAGGTCTCCAGCAGTGGAGGCAACCCTCGATGCGGACCCCGGGGGTCTCCAGCAGCTGAGGCAACCCACGCCACGGCTGCCTGGGGGTCTCCAGGAGCAGCAGCGGCGACTCTCGCCTAGGCTCCCGTGGGTATCCAGCAGCACAGAGACTCTCGCCAGGGCTCCCAGAGGCCTCCAGCAGCCGCGGTTCCCGGACGGGAGGGGGCGCGGCGCGGCTGGAGACCCTCACCCTGCCGCGAGGGGATCTCCAGCAGCAGCAACGACCCTCACTTCGCCTGCCTGGGGTCTCCAGCCTAGAGGCGAGGCGAGTTGAAGAGGCGCGGTGCAGCTGGAAAGCCCAGGTGCAAGGGAAGGGGAGGGGCCCTGGCACAGTGGAAGACACTCGCCGCGGCTTCCAGTGGTCTCCAGCAGCAGCAAGCCTCGCTGCTGCTGCTGCCGGGGGTCTTCAGCAAAGGGAGCGAGCTGAAGAGAGGGGGCACAGCGCGGCTGGTAAGGCCTGGAGCAAGGGAAGGGGAGGGAGAGCGCGGCATGGCTGGAGACCCTCCCAGCACTGCCAGGGGAACTCCAGCAGCAGCGGAGACCTGCTCGGCTGCACAGGGTGGGAGGGGGTCTCCATCAGCATCGTCGACCCTCGCCTCGGCTTACAGGGGTCTCCAGCAGCGGCAGAGACGGGAGGGGAGGGGGCGCGGCAGGGCTGGAGAGTCCAGGCACAAGGGTAGTGGAGGCGGAGCAGCATGGCTACAGCCCTTAGTTGTGCCAGAAGGGGATCTCCAGGGGAATTGGCGACCTTGGCCTTGGGTGCTGGGGGTCTCCAGCCGCGGCGGCGACCCTCGCCTTGGCGCTGGGAGTCTCCAGCAGCCGCGGTGACCCTCGCCTTGGCTGCCGGGGGTCTGCAGCAGCTGCGGCTAGGGGAGGGTAGGGGGCGGGGCACGGCTGGAGTGCCCAGGCACAAGTGAAGGGGAGGGGCCACGGCTTGGCTGGAGACCCTGGCCTTGGCTGCAAGGCGGTCTCCAGGAGTGGAGGCGACCCTCGCCGGAGGGGTTGTGGGTCTCCAGCAGCAGCGGCGACCATCGCGTTGGCTGCCAGGGGTCTGCAGGAGCTGCGGCTAGGGGAGGGGAGGGGGCGCGGCATGGCTTGAGACCCTCCCAGCACTGCCAGGGGAAATCCAGCAGCAGGGGAGACCTGCTCCGCTGCACGGGGGGGGGGGTGGAGGGGGAGGGAGTTCTCAATCAGCATTGGCGACCCTCGCCTCGGCTGGTAGGGATCTGCAACAGTGGCGACGACCCTCGCCTGGGCTTGCAAGGGTCTCCAGCAGCGGCAGAGACGAGAGGGGAAGGGGCGCGGCACGGCTGGAGAGTCCAGGCGCAAGGGTAGTGGAGGCAGAGCAGCATGGCTACAGCCCATAGCTGCGCCACAAGGGGATCTCCAGGGGAATTGGGGACCTTGGCCTCGGGTGCTGGGGGTCTCCAGCCGCGGCGGCGACCCTCGCCTGGCGCTGGGAGTCTCCAGCAGCCGCGGTGACCCTCGCCTTGGCTGCCGGGGGTCTGCAGCAGCTGCGGCTAGGGAAGGGGAGGGGGCGCGGCACGGCTGGAATGCCCAGGCACAAGTGAAGGGGAGGGGCCACGGCTTGGCTGGAGACCCTGGCCTTAGCTGCTAGGGGGTCTCCAACAGTGGAGGCGACCCTCGACGCGGACCCCGGGGGTCTCCAGCAACTGAGGCGACCCACGCCACGGCTGCCCGCGGGTCTCCATCAGCAGGGCGACTCTCGCTTCGGGTGCTGGGGGTCACCAGGCACAGCAGCGAACCTCACTTCGGCTGCAAGGGGTCTCCAGCAGCTGCGGCTAGGGGAGTGGTTGGAGCGCGACAACTGGAGAGCCCAGGCAAAAGTGAAGGGGAGGGGCCACGGAATGGCTGGAGACCCTGCCCTTGATTGCTAGGGGGTCTCCAACAGTATAGGCGACCCACGAAGCGGACCCCGGAGGTCTCCAGCAGCTGAGGTGACCAACGCCACGGCTGCCCGCGGGTCTCCATCAGCAGGGCGACTCTCGCCTCGTGTGCTGGGGGTCACCAGCCGCAGCAGCGAACCTCGCCTCGGCTGCAAGGGGTCTCCAGCAGCTGCAGCGACCCTCGCCTTGGCTGCCAGGGGTCTGCAGGAACTGCGGCTATGGGAGGGGAGGGGGCGCGGCATGGCTGGAGACCCTACCAGCACTGCCAGGGGAACTCCAGCAGCAGCGGAGACCTGCTCGGCTGCACGGGGTAGGTGGGGGTCTCCATCAGCATCGGCGACCCTCTCCTCGGCTTACAGGGGTCTCCAGCAGCGGCAGAGACGGGAGGGGAGGGGGCGCGGCAGGGCTGGAGAGTCCAGGCACAAGGGTAGTGGAGGCGGAGCAGCATGGCTACAGCCCTTAGTTGTGCCAGAAGGGGATCTCCAGGGGAATTGGCGACCTTGGCCTCGGGTGCTGGGGGTCTCCAGCCGCGGCGGCGACCCTCGCCTTGGCGCTGGGAGTCTCCAGCAGCCGGGGTGACCCTCGCCTTGGCTGCCGGGGGTCTGCAGCAGCTGCGGCTAGGGGAGGGTAGGGGGAGCGGCACGGCTGGAGTGCCCAGGCACAAGTGAAGGGGAGGGGCCACGGCTTGGCTGGAGACCCTGTCCTTGATTGCTAGGGGGTCTCCAGGAGTGGAGGCGACCCTCGACGCGGACCCCGGAGGTCTCCAGCAACTGAGGCGACCCACGCCACGGCTGCCCGCGGGTCTCCATCAGCAGGCGACTTTTGCCTCGGGTGCTGGGGTCACCAGCCTCAGCAGCGAACCTAGCTTTGGCTGCCGGGGGTCTGCAGCAGCTGCGGCTAGGGGAGGGGCGGGGGAGGGGCACGGCTGGAGTGCCCAGGCACAAGCGAAGGGGAGGGGCCACGGCATGGCTGGAGACCCTGGACTCGGCTGCTAGGAGGTCTCCAGCAGTGGAGGCAACCCTCGACGCGGACCCCGGGGGTCTCCAGCAGCTGAGGCAACCCACGCCATGGCTGCCTGGGGGTCTCCAGGAGCAGCAGCGGCGACCCTCGCCTAGGCTCCCATGGGTATCCAGCAGCACAGAGACTCTCGCCAGGGCTCCCAGAGGCCTCCAGCAGCCGCGGTTCCCGGACGGGAGGGGGCGCGGCGCGGCTGGAGACCCTCACCCTGCCGCGAGGGGATCTCCAGCAGCAGCGGCTACCCTCACTTCGCCTGCCTGGGGTCTCCTGCCTAGATGCGAGGCGAGTTGAAGAGGCGCGGTGCAGCTGGAAAGCCCAGGTGCAAGGGAAGGGGAGGGGCCCTGGCACAGCGGAAGACACTCGCCGCGGCTTCCAGTGGTCTCCAGCAGCAGCAAGCCTCGCTGCTGCTGCTGCTGGGGGTCTCCAGCAACGGGAGCGAGCTGAAGAGAGGGGGCACAGCGCGGCTGGTAAGGCCTGGAGCAAGGGAAGGGGAGGGAGAGCGCGGCATGGCTGGAGACCCTCCCAGCACTGCCAGGGGAACTCCAGCAGCAGCGGAGACCTGCTCGGCTGCACGGGGTGGGGGGGGTCTCCATCAGCATCGTCGACCCTCGCCTCGGCTTACAGGGGTCTCCAGCAGCGGCAGAGACGGGAGGGGAGGGGGCGCGGCAGGGCTGGAGAGTCCAGGCACAAGGGTAGTGGAGGCGGAGCAGCATGGCTACAGCCCTTAGTTGTGCCAGAAGGGGATCTCCAGGGGAATTGGCGACCTTGGCCTTGGGTGCTGGGGGTCTCCAGCCGCGGCGGCGACCCTCGCCGGGAGGCGCTGGCAGTCTCCAGCAGCCGCGGTGACCCTCGCCTGGCTGCCGGGGGTTTCCAGCAGCAGTGGCGACACTTGCTTCGCCTGCAAGTGGGCTCCAGGAGCTGAGGCTAGGGGAGGGGAGGGTGCGAGGCATGGCTTGAGACCCTCCCAGCACTGCCAGGGGAACTCCAGCAGCAGCGGAGACCTGCTCCGCTGCACGGGGGAGGGGATGGGGTTCTCCATCAGCATCAGCGACCCTCGCCTCGGCTGGTAGGGATCTGCAACAGTGGCGGCGACCCTCGCCTCGGCTTGCAAGGGTCTCCAGCAGCGGCAGAGACGGGAGGGGAAGGGGCGCGGCACGGCTGGAGAGTCCAGGCACAAGGGTAGTGGAGGCGGAGCAGCATGGCTACAGCCCTTAGTTGTGCCAGAAGGGGATCTCCAGGGGAATTGGAAACCTTGGCTTCTGGTCCTGGGGGTCTCCAGTGCGGCGGCGACCCTCGCCTTTGCGCTGGGAGTCTCCAGCAGCCGCGGTGACCCTCGCCTGGCTGCCGGGTGTTTCCGGCAGTAGTGGCGACACTTGCTTCGGCTGCAAGTGGGCTCCAGGAGCTGAGGCTAGGGGAGGGGAGGGGGCGAGGCATGGCTTGAGACCCTCCCAGCACTGCCAGGGGAACTCCAGCAGCAGTGGAGACCTGCTCCGCTGCACGGGGCGGGGGGGAGGGGCTTCTCCATCAGCATCAGCGACCCTCGCCTCGGCTGGTAGGGATCTGCAACAGTGGCGACGACCCTCGCCTCGGCTTGCAAGGGTCTCCAGCAGTGGCAGAGACGGGAGGGGAAGGGGCGCGGCACGGCTGGTGAGTCCAGGCGCAAGGGTTGTGGAGGCAGAGCAGCATGGCTACAGCCCATAGCTGCGCCACAAGGGGATCTCCAGGGGAATTGGGGACCTTGGCCTTGGGTGCTGGGGGTCTCCAGCCGCGGCGGCGACCCTCGCCGGGAGGGGTTGGGGGTTTCCAGCAGTAGCGGCGACCCTCGCTTACGCTTCCAGGGGTCTCCAGGGGCTGCGGCTAGGGGAGGGGAGGGGGCGGGGCAAGGCTGGAGAGTCCAGGCACAAGGGTAGTGGAGGTGGAGCAGCATGGCTACAGCCCTTAGCAGTGCCAGAAGGGGATCTCCAGGGGAATTGGCGACGTTGGCCTCGGGTGCTGGGGGTCTCCAGCCGCGGCGGCGACCCTCGCTTGGCGCTGGGAGTCTCCAGCAGCCGCGGTGACCCTCGCCTTGGCTGCCGGGGGTCTGCAGCAGCTGCGGCTAGGGGAGGGGAGGGGGCGAGGCACGGCTGGAATGCCCAGGCACAAGTGAAGGGGAGGGGCCACGGCTTGGCTGGAGACCCTGGCCTTGGCTGCTAGGCGGTCTCCAACAGTGGAGGCGACCCTCGACGCGGACCCCGGGGGTCTCCAGCAGCTGAGGCGACCCACGCCACGGCTGCCCGCGGGTCTCCATCAGCAGGGCGACTCTCGCCTCGGGTGCTGGGGGTCACCAGCCACAGCAGCGAACCTCGCTTCGGCTGCAAGGGGTCTCCAGCAGCTGCGGCTAGGGGAGTGGTTGGAGCGCGACAACTGGAGCTCCCAGGCAAAAGTGAAGGGGAGGGGCCACGGAATGGCTGGAGACCCTGCCCTCGGGTGCCGGGGGTCTCAGCAGCAGTGACGGCGACCCTCGCCTTGGCGCTGGGAGTCTCCAGCAGCAGCGGTGACCCTCGCCTTGGCTGCCGGGGGTCTGCAGCAGCTGCGGCTAAGGGAGGGTAGGGGGAGGGGCACGGCTGGAGTGCCCAGGCACAAGTGAAGGGGAGGGGCCACGGCTTGGCTGGAGACCCTGGCCTTGGCTGCAAGGCGGTCTCCAGCAGTGGAGGCGACCCTCGCCGGGGTGGGGTTGTGGGTCTCCAGCAGCAGTGGCGACCCTCGCCTTGGCTGTCATGGGTCTGCAGGAGCTGCGGCTAGGGGAGGGGAGGGGGCGCGGCATGGCTTGAGACCCTCCCAGCACTGCCAGGGGAAATCCAGCAGCAGTGGAGACCTGCTCCGCTGCACGGGGGGGGGAGGAAGGGGAGGGAGTTCTCCATCAGCATTGGCGACCCTCGCCTCGGCTGGTAGGGATCTGCAACAGTGGCGGCGACCCTCGCCTCGGCTTGCAAGGGTCTCCAGCAGCAGCAGAGACAGGAGGGGAAGGGGCGCGGCACGGCTGGAGAGTCCAGGCGCAAGGGTAGTGGAGGCAGAGCAGCATGGCTACAGCCCATAGCTGCGCCACAAGGGGATCTCCAGGGGAATTGGGGACCTTGGCCTCGGGTGCTGGGGGTCTCCAGCCGCGGCGGCGACCCTCGCCGGGAGGGGTTGGGGGTCTCCAGCAGTAGCGGCGACCCTCGCTTACGCATCCAGGGGTCTCCAGGGGCTGCGGCTAGGGGAGGGGAGGGGGCGCGGCAAGGCTGGAGAGTCCAGGCACAAGGGTAGTGCAGGCAGAGCAGCATGGCTACAGCCCTTAGCAGTGCCAGAAGGGGATCTCCAGGGGAATTGGCGACCTTGGCCTCGGGTGCTGGGGGTCTCCAGCCGCTTCGGTGACCCTCGCCTTGGCTGCCGGGGGTCTCCAGCAGCTGCGTCTAGGGGAGGGGAGGGGGCGGGGCACGGCTGGAATGCCCAGGCACAAGTGAAGGGGAGGGGCCACGGCTTGGCTGGAGACCCTGGCCTTGGCTGCTAGGCGGTCTCCAACAGTGGAGGCGACCCTCGACGCGGACCCCGGGGGTCTCCAGCAGCTGAGGCGACCCACGCCACGGCTGCCCGCGGGTCTCCATCAGCAGGGCGACTCTCGCCTCAGGTGCTGGGGGTCACCAGCATCAGCAGGGAACCTCACTTCGGCTGCAAGGGGTCTCCAGCAGCTGCGGCAAGGGGAGTGGTTGGAGCGCGACAACTGGAGATCCCAGGCAAAAGTGAAGGGGAGGGGCCACGGCATGGCTGGAAACCCTGCCCTCGGGTGCCGGGGGTCTCAGCAGCAGTGACGGCGACTCTCGCCTGGCTGCCTGGGGTCTCCAGCAGCAGTGGCGACACTTGCTTCGGCTGCAAGGGGTCTCCATGAGCTGAGGCTAGGGGAGGGGAGGGGGCGCGGCAGGGCTGGAGAGTCCAGGCACAAGGGTAGTGGAGGCGGAGCAGCATCGCTACAGCCCTTAGTTGTGCCAGAAGGGGATCTCCAGGGGAATTGGCGACCTTGGCTTCTGGTGCTGGGGGTCTCCAGCCGCGGCGGCGACCCTCGCCTTGGCGCTGGGAGTCTCCAGCAGCCGCGGTGACCCTCGCCTGGCTGCCGGGGGTTTCCAGCAGCAGTGGCGACACTTGCTTCGGCTGCAAGTGGTCTCCAGGAGCTGATGCTATGGGAGGGGAGGGGGCGCGGCATGGCTTGAGACCCTCCCAGCACTGCCAGGGGAACTCCAGCAGCAGCGGAGACCTGCTCCGCTGCCCGGGGGGGGGAGGGGGTTCTCCATCAGCATCAGCGACCCTCGCCTCGGCTGGTAGGGATCTGCAACAGTGGCGGCGACCCTCGCCTCGGCTTGCAAGGGTCTCCAGCAGTGGCAGAGACGGGAGGGGAAGGGGCGCGGCACGGCTGGAGACCCAGGCGCAAGGGTTGTGGAGGCAGAGCAGCATGGCTACAGCCCATAGCTGTGCCACAAGGGGATCTCCAGGGGAATTGGGGACCTTGGCCTCGGGTGCTGGGGGTCTCCAGCCACGGCGGCGACCCTCGCCGGGAGGGACGGATCGCGGGTCTCCAGCAGTAGCGGCGACCCTCACCTACGCTTCCAGGGGTCTCCAGCAGCTGCGGCTAGGGGAGCGGAGGGGTGCGGCAAGGCTGGAGAGTCCAGGCACAAGGGTAGTGGAGGTGGAGCACCATGGCTAGAGCCCTTAGCAGTGCCAGAAGGGGATCTCCAGAGGAATTGGCGACCTTGGCCTCGGGTGCTGGGGGTCTCCAGCCGCGGCGGGGACCCTCTCCTGGCGCTGGGAGTCTCCAGCAGCCGCGGTGACCCTCGCCGTGGCTGCCAGGGGTCTCCAGCAGCTGCGGCTAGGGGAGGGGAGGGGGCGCGGCACGGCTGGAATGCCCAGGCACAAGTGAAGGGGAGGGGCCACGGCTTGGCTGGAGACACAGGACTCGGCTGCTAGGAGGTCTCCAGCAGTGGAAGCAACACTCGACGCGGACCCCGGGGGTCTCCAGCAGCTGAGGCGACCCACGCCACGGCTGCCCGCGGGTCTCCATCAGCAGGGCGACTCTCGCCTCGGGTGCTGGGGGTCACCAGCCTCAGCAGCGAACCTAGCTTCGGCTGCAAGGGGTCTCCAGCAGCTGCGGCTAGGGGAGTGGTTGGGGCGCGACAAGACTGGAGAGCCCAGGCACAAGCGAAGGGGAGCGGCCACAGCATGGCTGGAGACCCTGGACTCGGCTGCTAGGAGGTCTCCAGCAGTGGAGGCAACCCTCGATGCGGACCCCGGGGGTCTCAGCAGCCGTGACTGCGACCCTCGCCTGGCTGCCTGTGGGTCTCCAGCAGAAGTGGCGACACTTGCTTCGGCTGCAAGGGGTCTCCAGGAGCTGATGCTAGGGGAGGGGAGGGGGCGTGGCACGGCTGGAGTACCCAGGCACAAGTGAAGGAGAGGGGCCACGGCTTGGCTGGAGACCCTGGCCTTGGCTGCTAGGGGGTCTCCAACAGTGGAGGCGACCCTCGAAGCGGACCCCGGAGGTCTCCAGCAGCTGAGGTGACCCACGCCACGGCTGCCCGCGGGTCTCCATCAGCAGGGCGACTCTCGCCTCGGGTGCTGGGGGTCACCAGCCACAGCAGCGAACCTCGCCTCGGCTGCAAGGGGTCTCCAGCAGCTGCGGAGACCCTCGCCTTGGCTGCCAGGGGTCTGCAGGAGCTGCGGCTAGGGGAGGGGAGGGGGCGCGGCATGGCTGGAGACCCTCCCAGCACTGCCAGGGGAACTCCAGCAGCAGCGGAGACCTGCTCGGCTGCACGGGGTAGGTGGGGGTCTCCATCAGCATCGGCGACCCTCGACTCGGCTTGCAAGGGTCTCCAGCAGCAGCAGAGACGGGAGGGGAGGGGGCGCGGCACGGCTGGAGAGTCCAGGCACAAGGGTACTGGAGGCGGAGCAGCATGGCTACAGCCCTTAGTTGTGCCAGAAGGGGATCTCCAGGGGAATTGGCGACCTTGGCCTCGGGTGCTGGGGGTCTCCAGCCGCGGCGGCGACCCTCGCCTTGGCGCTGGGAGTCTCCAGCAGCCGCGGTAACCTTCGCCTTGGCTGCCGGGGGTCTGCAGCAGCTGCGGCTAGGGGAGGGGAGGGGGCGGGGCACGGCTGGAATGCCCAGGCACAAGTGAAGGGGAGGGGCCACGGCTTGGCTGGAGACCCTGGTCTTGGCTGCTAGGGGGTCTCCAACAGTGGAGGCGACCCTCGAAGCGGACCCCGGAGGTCTCCAGCAGCTGAGGCGACCCACGCCACGGCTGCCCGCGGGTCTCCATCAGCAGGGCGACTCTCGCCTCGGGTGCTGGGGGTCACCAGCCTCAGCAGCGAACCTAGCTTCGGCTGCAAGGTGTCTCCAGCAGCTGAGGCTAGGGGAGTTGTTGGGGCGCGACAACTGGAGATCCCAGGCAAAAGTGAAGGGGAGGGGCCACGGCATGGCTGGAGACCCTGGACTCGGGTGCCGGGGGTCTCAGCAGCAGTGACGGCGACCCTCGCCTGGCTGCCTGTGGGTCTCCAGCAGAAGTGGCGACACTTGCTTCGGCTGCAAGGGGTCTCCAGGAGCTGAGGCTAGGGGAGGGGAGAGGGCGTGGCACGGCTGGAGTGCCCAGGCACAAGTGAAGCAGAGGGGCCACGGCTTGGCTGGAGACCCTGGCCTTGGCTGCTAGGTCTCCAGCAGTGGAGGCAACCCTTCGATGCGGACCCCGGGGGTCTCCAGCAGCTGAGGCAACACACGCCACGGCTGCCTGGGGGTCTCCAGGAGCAGCAGCGGCGACTCTCGCCTAGGCTCCCGTGGGTATCCAGCAGCACAGAGACTCTCGCCAGGGCTCCCAGAGGCCTCCAGCAGCCGCGGTTCCCGGACGGGAGGGGGCGCGGCGCGGCTGGAGACCCTCACCCTGCCGCGAGGGGATCTCCAGCAGCAGCAACGACCCTCACTTCGCCTGCCTGGGGTCTCCAGCCTAGAGGCGAGGCGAGTTGAAGAGGCGCGGTGCAGCTGGCAAGCCCAGGTGCAAGGGAAGGGGAGGGGCCCTGGCACAGCGGAAGACACTCGCCGCGGCTTCCAGTGGTCTCCAGCAGCAGCAAGCCTCGCTGCTGCTGCTGCCGGGGGTCTTCAGCAAAGGGAGCGAGCTGAAGAGAGGGGGCACAGCGCGGCTGGTAAGGCCTGGAGCAAGGGAAGGGGAGGGAGAGCGCGGCATGGCTGGAGACCCTCCCAGCACTGCCAGGGGAACTCCAGCAGCAGGGGAGACCTGCTCGGCTGCACAGGGTGGGAGGGGGTCTCCATCAGCATCGTCGACCCTCGCCTCGGCTTACAGGGGTCACCAGCAGCGGCAGAGACGGGAGGGGAGGGGGCGCGGCAGGGCTGGAGAGTCCAGGTACAAGGGTAGTGGAGGCGGAGCAGCATGGCTACAGCCCTTAGTTGTGCCAGAAGGGGATCTCCAGGGGAATTGGCGACCTTGGCCTCGGGTGCTGGGGGTCTCCAGCCGCGGCGGCGACCCTCGCCTTGGCGCTGGGAGTCTCCAGCAGACGCGGTGACCCTCGCCTTGGCTGCCGGGGGTCTGCAGCAGCTGCGGCTAGGGGAGGGGAGGGGGCGGGGCACGGCTGGATGCCCAGGCACAAGTGAAGGGGAGGGGCCACGGCTTGGCTGGAGACCCTGGCCTTGGCTGCTAGGCGGTCTCCAGGAGTGGAGGCGACCCTCGCCGGGGGGGTTGTGGGTATCCAGCAGCAGCGGCGACCCTCGCGTTGGCTGCCAGGGGTCTGCAGGAGCTGCGGCTAGGGGAGGGGAGGGGGCGCGGCATGGCTTGAGACCCTCCCAGCACTGCCAGGGGAAATCCAGCAGCAGGGGAGACCTGCTCCGCTGCACGGGGGGGGGGGGTGGAGGGGGAGGGAGTTCTCCATCAGCATTGGCGACCCTCGCCTCGGCTGGTAGGGATCTGCAACAGTGGTGGCGACCCTCGCCTCGGCTTGCAAGGGTCTCCAGCAGCGGCAGAGACGGGAGGGGAAGGGGCGCGGCACGGCTGGAGAGTCCAGGCACAAGGGTAGTGGAGGCGGAGCAGCATGGCTACAGCCCTTAGTTGTGCCAGAAGGGGATCTCCAGGGGAATTGGCGACCTTGGCCTCGGGTGCTGGGGGACTCCAGCCGCGGCGGCGACCCTCGCCGGGAGGGGTTGCGCTTCTCCAGCAGTAGCGGCGACCCTCGCTTACGCTTCCAGGGGTCTCCAGGGGCTGCGGCTAGGGGAGGGGAGGGGGCGCGGCAAGGCTGGAGAGTCCAGGCACAAGGGTAGTGGAGGTGGAGCAGCATGGCTACAGCCCTTAGCAGTTCCAGAAGGGGATCTCCAGGGGAATTGGCGACGTTGGCCTCGGGTGCTGGGGGTCTCCAGCCGCGGCGGCGACCCTCGCTTGGCGCTGGGAGTCTCCAGCAGCCGCGGTGACCCTCGCCTTGGCTGCCGGGGGTCTGCAGCAGCTGCGGCTAGGGGAGGGGAGGGGGCGGGGCACGGCTGGAATGCCCAGGCACAAGTGAAGGGGAGGGGCCACGGCTTGGCTGGAGACCCTGGCCTTGGCTGCTAGGGGGTCTCCAACAGTGGAGGTGACCCTCGACGCGAACCCCGGGGGTCTCCAGCAGCTGAGGCGACCCACGCCACGGCTGCCCGCGGGTCTCCATCAGCAGGGCGACTCTCGCCTCGGGTGCTGGGGGTCACCAGCCACAGCAGCGAACCTCGCTTCGGCTGCAAGGGGTCTCCAGCAGCTGCGGCTAGGGGAGTGGTTGGAGCGCGACAACTGGAGAGCCCAGGCAAAAGTGAAGGGGAGGGGCCACGGAATGGCTGGAGACCCTGCCCTCGGGTGCCGGGGGTCTCAGCAGCAGTGACAGCGACTCTCGCCTGGCTGCCGGGGGTCTCCAGCAGCAGTGGCGACACTTGCTTCGGCTGCAAGGAGTCTCCAGGAGCTGAGGCTAGGGGAGGGGAGGGGGCGCGGCAGGGCTGGAGAGTCCAGGCACAAGGGTAGTGGAGGCGGAGCAGCATGGCTACAGCCCATAGCTGCGCCACAAGGGGATCTCCAGGGGAATTGGGGACCTTGGCCTCGGGTGCTGGGGGTCTCCAGCCGCGGCGGCGACCCTCGCCGGGAGGGGTTGGGGGTCTTCAGCAGTAGCGGCGACCTTCGCCTACGCTTCCAGGGGTCTCAGGAGCTGCGGCTAGGGGAGGGGAGGGGGCGCGGCAAGGCTGGAGAGTCCAGGCACAAGGGTAGTGGAGGTGGAGCAGCATGGCTACAGCCCTTAGCAGTGCCAGAAGGGGATCTCCAGGGGAATTGGCGACCTTGGCCTCGGGTGCTGGGGGTCTCCAGCCGCGGCGGCGACCCTCGCTTGGCGCTGGGAGTCTCCAGCAGCCGCGGTGACCCTCACCTTGGCTGCCAGGGGTCTGCAGCAGCTGCGGCTAGGGCAGGGTAGGGGGCGGGGCACGGCTGGAATGCCCAGGCACAAGTGAAGGGGAGGGGCCACGGCTTGGCTGGAGACCCTGGTCTTGGCTGCTAGGGGGTCTCCAACAGTGGAGGCGACCCTCGAAGCGGACCCCGGAGGTCTCCAGCAGCTGAGGCGACCCACGCCACGGCTGCCCGCGGGTCTCCATCAGCAGGGCGACTCTCGCCTCAGGTGCTGGGGGTCACCAGCCTCAGCAGCGAACCTAGCTTCGGCTGCAAGGGGTCTCCAGCAGCTGAGGCTAGGGGAGTTGTTGGGGCGCGACAACTGGAGATCCCAGGCAAAAGTGAAGGGGAGGGGCCACGGCATGGCTGGAGACCCTGGACTCGGGTGCCGGGGGTCTCAGCAGCCGTGACGGCGACCCTCGCCTGGCTGCCTGTGGGTCTCCAGCAGCAGTGGCGACACTTGCTTCGGCTGCAAGGGGTCTCCAGGAGCTGAGGCTAGGGGAGGGGAGAGGGCGTGGCACTGCTGGAGTGCCCAGGCACAAGTGAAGGAGAGGGGCCACGGCTTGCTGGAGACCCTGCCCTTGGCTGCTAGGGGGTCTCCAACAGTGGAGGCGACCCTCGACGCGGACCCCGGGGGTCCCCAGCAGCTGAGGCGACCCAGGCCACGGCTGCCCGCGGGTCTCCATCAGCAGGGCGACTCTCGCCTCGGGTGCTGGGGGTCACCAGCCGCAGCAGCGAACCTCGCTTCGGCTGCAATGGGTCTCCAGCAGCTGCGGCGACCCTCGCCTTGGCTCCCAGGGGTCTGCAGGAGCTGCGGCTAGGGGAGGGGAGGGGGCGCGGCATGGCTTGAGACCCTCCCAGCACTGCCAGGGGAACTCCAGCAGCAGCGGAGACCTGCTCGGCTGCACGGGGTAGGTGGGGGTCTCCATCAGCAGTGGTGGCGACCCTCGCCTCGGCTTACAGGGGTCTCCAGCAGCGGCAGAGACGGGAGGGGAGGGAGCGCGGCACGGCTGGAGAGTCCATGCGCAAGGGTAGTGGAGGCAGAGCAGCATGGCTACAGCCCATAGCTGCGCCACAAGGGGATCTCCAGGGGAATTGGGGACCTTGGCCTCGGGTGCTGGGGGTCTCCAGCCGCGGCGGCGACCCTCGCCGGGAGGGGTTGGGCTTCTCCAGCAGTAGCGGCGACCCTCGCTTACGCTTCCAGGGTTCTCCAGGGGCTGCGGCTAGGGGAGGGGAGGGGGCGCGGCAGGGCTGGAGAGTCCAGGCACAAGGGTAGTGGAGGTGGAGCAGCACGGCTACAGCCCTTAGCAGTGCCAGAAGGGGATCTCCAGGGGAATTGGCGACCTTGGCCTCGGGTGCTGGGGGTCTCCAGCCGCGGCGGCGACCCTCGCCTTGGCGCTGGGAGTCTCCAGCAGCCGCGGTGACCCTCGCCTTGGCTGCCGGGGGTCTGCAGCAGCTGCGGCTAGGGGAGGGGAGGGGGCGGGGCACGGCTGGAATGCCCAGGCACAAGTGAAGGGGAGGGGCCACGGCTTGGCTGGAGACCCTGCCCTTGGCTGCTAGGGGGTCTCCAACAGTGGAGGCGACCCTCGACGCGAACCCCGGGGGTCTCCAGCAGCTGAGGCGACCCACGCCACGGCTGCCCGCGGGTCTCCATCAGCAGGGCGACTCTCGCCTCGGGTGCTGGGGGTCACCAGCCTCAGCAGCGAACCTAGCTTCGGCTGCAAGGGGTCTCCAGCAGCTGCGGCTAGTGGAGTGGTTGGGGCGCGACAAGACTGGAGAGCCCAGGCACAAGCGAAGGGGAGCGGCCACAGCATGGCTGGAGACCCTGGACTCGGCTGCTAGGTCTCCAGCAGTGGAGGCAACCCTCGATGCGGACCCCGGGGGTCTCCAGCAGCTGAGGCAACCCACGCCACGGCTGCCTGGGGGTCGCCAGGAGCAGCAGCGGCGACTCTCGCCTAGGCTCCCGTGGGTATCCAGCAGCACAGAGACTCTCCCCAGGGCTCCCAGAGGCCTCCAGCAGCCGCGGTTCCCGGACGGGAGGGGGCGCGGCGCGGCTGGAGACCCTCACCCTGCCGCGAGGGGATCTCCAGCAGCAGCAACGACCCTCACTTCGCCTGCCTGGGGTCTCCAGCCTAGAGGCGAGGCGAGTTGAAGAGGCGCGGTGCAGCTGGAAAGCCCAGGTGCAAGGGAAGGGGAGGGGCCCTGGCACAGCGGAAGACACTCGCCGCGGCTTCCAGTGGTCTCCAGCAGCAGCAAGCCTCGCTGCTGCTGCTGCCGGGGGTCTTCAGCAACGGGAGCGAGCTGAAGAGAGGGGGCACAGCGCGGCTGGTAAGGCCTGGAGCAAGGGAAGGGGAGGGAGAGCGCGGCATGGCTGGAGACCCTCCCAGCACTGCCAGGGGAACTCCAGCAGCAGGGGAGACCTGCTCGGCTGCACAGGGTGGGAGGGGGTCTCCATCAGCATCGTCGACCCTCGCCTCGGCTTACAGGGGTCACCAGCAGCGGCAGAGACGGGAGGGGAGGGGGCGCGGCAGGGCTGGAGAGTCCAGGTACAAGGGTAGTGGAGGCGGAGCAGCATGGCTACAGCCCTTAGTTGTGCCAGAAGGGGATCTCCAGGGGAATTGGCGACCTTGGCCTCGGGTGCTGGGGGTCTCCAGCCGCGGCGGTGACCCTCGCCTTGGCGCTGGGAGTCTCCAGCAGCCGCGGTAACCTTCGCCTTGGCTGCCGGGGGTCTGCAGGAGCTGCGGCTAGGGGAGGGGAGGGGGCGGGGCACGGCTGGAATGCCCAGGCACAAGTGAAGGGGAGGGGCCACGGCTTGGCTGGAGACCCTGGTCTTGGCTGCTAGGGGGTCTCCAACAGTGGAGGCGACCCTCGAAGCGGACCCCGGAGGTCTCCAGCAGCTGAGGCGACCCACGCCACGGCTGCCCGCGGGTCTCCATCAGCAGGGCGACTCTCGCCTCGGG
The DNA here is from genome assembly GCF_030435755.1 of Ochotona princeps. Taxonomy (NCBI): domain Eukaryota; kingdom Metazoa; phylum Chordata; class Mammalia; order Lagomorpha; family Ochotonidae; genus Ochotona; species Ochotona princeps. The sequence continues at coordinate 157,093 of NW_026696900.1, read as the reverse complement.
TGCTGGGGGTCACCAGCCTCAGCAGCGAACCTAGCTTCGGCTGCAAGGTGTCTCCAGCAGCTGAGGCTAGGGGAGTTGTTGGGGCGCGACAACTGGAGATCCCAGGCAAAAGTGAAGGGGAGGGGCCACGGCATGGCTGGAGACCCTGGACTCGGGTGCCGGGGGTCTCAGCAGCAGTGACGGCGACCCTCGCCTGGCTGCCTGTGGGTCTCCAGCAGAAGTGGCGACACTTGCTTCGGCTGCAAGGGGTCTCCAGGAGCTGAGGCTAGGGGAGGGGAGAGGGCGTGGCACGGCTGGAGTGCCCAGGCACAAGTGAAGGAGAGGGGCCACGGCTTGGCTGGAGACCCTGGCCTTGGCTGCTAGGTCTCCAGCAGTGGAGGCAACCCTTCGATGCGGACCCCGGGGGTCTCCAGCAGCTGAGGCAACACACGCCACGGCTGCCTGGGGGTCGCCAGGAGCAGCAGCGGCGACTCTCGCCTAGGCTCCCGTGGGTATCCAGCAGCACAGAGACTCTCGCCAGGGCTCCCAGAGGCCTCCAGCAGCCGCGGTTCCCGGACGGGAGGGGGCGCGGCGCGGCTGGAGACCCTCACCCTGCCGCGAGGGGATCTCCAGCAGCAGCAACGACCCTCACTTCGCCTGCCTGGGGTCTCCAGCCTAGAGGCGAGGCGAGTTGAAGAGGCGCGGTGCAGCTGGAAAGCCCAGGTGCAAGGGAAGGGGAGGGGCCCTGGCACAGCGGAAGACACTCGCCGCGGCTTCCAGTGGTCTCCAGCAGCAGCAAGCCTCGCTGCTGCTGCTGCCGGGGGTCTTCAGCAAAGGGAGCGAGCTGAAGAGAGGGGGCACAGCGCGGCTGGTAAGGCCTGGAGCAAGGGAAGGGGAGGGAGAGCGCGGCATGGCTGGAGACCCTCCCAGCACTGCCAGGGGAACTCCAGCAGCAGGGGAGACCTGCTCGGCTGCACAGGGTGGGAGGGGGTCTCCATCAGCATCGTCGACCCTCGCCTCGGCTTACAGGGGTCACCAGCAGCGGCAGAGACGGGAGGGGAGGGGGCGCGGCAGGGCTGGAGAGTCCAGGTACAAGGGTAGTGGAGGCGGAGCAGCATGGCTACAGCCCTTAGTTGTGCCAGAAGGGGATCTCCAGGGGAATTGGCGACCTTGGCCTCGGGTGCTGGGGGTCTCCAGCCGCGGCGGCGACCCTCGCCTTGGCGCTGGGAGTCTCCAGCAGACGCGGTGACCCTCGCCTTGGCTGCCGGGGGTCTGCAGCAGCTGCGGCTAGGGGAGGGGAGGGGGCGGGGCACGGCTGGATGCCCAGGCACAAGTGAAGGGGAGGGGCCTCGGCTTGGCTGGAGACCCTGGCCTTGGCTGCTAGGCGGTCTCCAGGAGTGGAGGCGACCCTCGCCGGGGGGGTTGTGGGTATCCAGCAGCAGCGGCGACCCTCGCGTTGGCTGCCAGGGGTCTGCAGGAGCTGCGGCTAGGGGAGGGGAGGGGGCGCGGCATGGCTTGAGACCCTCCCAGCACTGCCAGGGGAAATCCAGCAGCAGGGGAGACCTGCTCCGCTGCACGGGGGGGGGGGGTGGAGGGGGAGGGAGTTCTCCATCAGCATTGGCGACCCTCGCCTCGGCTGTTAGGGATCTGCAACAGTGGCGGCGACCCTCGCCTCGGCTTGCAAGGGTCTCCAGCAGCAGCAGAGACGGGAGGGGAAGGGGCGCGGCACGGCTGGAGAGTCCAGGCACAAGGGTAGTGGAGGCGGAGCAGCATGGCTACAGCTCATAGCTGCGCCACAAGGGGATCTCCAGGGGAATTGGGGACCTTGGCCTCGGGTGCTGGGGGTCTCCAGCCGCGGCGGCGACCCTCGCCGGGAGGGGTTGGGGGTCTTCAGCAGTAGCGGCGACCTTCGCCTACGCTTCCAGGGGTCTCAGGAGCTGCGGCTAGGGGAGGGGAGGGGGCGCGGCAAGGCTGGAGAGTCCAGGCACAAGGGTAGTGGAGGTGGAGCAGCATGGCTACAGCCCTTAGCAGTTCCAGAAGGGGATCTCCAGGGGAATTGGCGACGTTGGCCTCGGGTGCTGGGGGTCTCCAGCCGCGGCGGCGACCCTCGCTTGGCGCTGGGAGTCTCCAGCAGCCGCGGTGACCCTCGCCTTGGCTGCCGGGGGTCTGCAGCAGCTGCGGCTAGGGGAGGGGAGGGGGCGCGGCACGGCTGGAATGCCCAGGCACAAGTGAAGGGGATGGGCCACGGCTTGGCTGGAGACCCTGGCCTTGGCTGCTAGGGGTTCTCCAACAGTGGAGGCGACCCTCGACGCGAACCCCGGAGGTCTCCAGCAGCTGAGGCGACCCACGCCACGGCTGCCCGCGGGTCTCCATCAGCAGGGCGACTCTCGCCTCGGGTGCTTGGGGTCACCATCCACAGCAGCGAACCTCGCTTCGGCTGCAAGGGGTCTCCAGCAGCTGCGGCTAGGGGAGTGGTTGGAGCGCGACAACTGGAGAGCCCAGGCAAAAGTGAAGGGGAGGGGCCACGGAATGGCTGGAGACCCTGCCCTCGGGTGCCGGGGGTCTCAGCAGCAGTGACAGCGACTCTCGCCTGGCTGCCGGGGGTCTCCAGCAGCAGTGGCGACACTTGCTTCGGCTTGCAAGGGGTCTCCAGGAGCTGAGGCTAGGGGAGGGGAGGGGGCGCGGCAGGGCTGGAGAGTCCAGGCACAAGGGTAGTGGAGGCGGAGCAGCATGGCTACAGCCCATAGCTGCGCCACAAGGGGATCTCCAGGGGAATTGGGGACCTTGGCCTCGGGTGCTGGGGGTCTCCAGCCGCGGCGGCGACCCTCGCCGGGAGGGGTTGGGGGTCTTCAGCAGTAGCGGCGACCTTCGCCTACGCTTCCAGGGGTCTCAGGAGCTCGGCTAGGGGAGGGGAGGGGGCGCGGCAAGGCTGGAGAGTCCAGGCACAAGGGTAGTGGAGGTGGAGCAGCATGGCTACAGCCCTTAGCAGTGCCAGAAGGGGATCTCCAGGGGAATTGGCGACCTTGGCCTCGGGTGCTGGGGGTCTCCAGCCGCGGCGGCGACCCTCGCTTGGCGCTGGGAGTCTCCAGCAGCCGCGGTGACCCTCACCTTGGCTGCCAGGGGTCTGCAGCAGCTGCGGCTAGGGCAGGGTAGGGGGCGGGGCACGGCTGGAATGCCCAGGCACAAGTGAAGGGGAGGGGCCACGGCTTGGCTGGAGACCCTGGTCTTGGCTGCTAGGGGGTCTCCAACAGTGGAGGCGACCCTCGAAGCGGACCCCGGAGGTCTCCAGCAGCTGAGGCGACCCACGCCACGGCTGCCCGCGGGTCTCCATCAGCAGGGCGACTCTCGCCTCAGGTGCTGGGGGTCACCAGCCTCAGCAGCGAACCTAGCTTCGGCTGCAAGGGGTCTCCAGCAGCTGAGGCTAGGGGAGTTGTTGGGGCGCGACAACTGGAGATCCCAGGCAAAAGTGAAGGGGAGGGGCCACGGCATGGCTGGAGACCCTGGACTCGGGTGCCGGGGGTCTCAGCAGCCGTGACGGCGACCCTCGCCTGGCTGCCTGTGGGTCTCCAGCAGCAGTGGCGACACTTGCTTCGGCTGCAAGGGGTCTCCAGGAGCTGAGGCTAGGGGAGGGGAGAGGGCGTGGCACGGCTGGAGTGCCCAGGCACAAGTGAAGGAGAGGGGCCACGGCTTGGCTGGAGACCCTGCCCTTGGCTGCTAGGGGGTCTCCAACAGTGGAGGCGACCCTCGACGCGGACCCCGGGGGGTCTCCAGCAGCTGAGGCGACCCAGGCCACGGCTGCCCGCGGGTCTCCATCAGCAGGGCGACTCTCGCCTCGGGTGCTGGGGGTCACCAGCCGCAGCAGCGAACCTCGCTTCGGCTGCAAGGGATCTCCAGCAGCTGCGGCGACCCTCGCCTTGGCTCCCAGGGGTCTGCAGGAGCTGCGGCTAGGGGAGGGGAGGGGGCGCGGCATGGCTTGAGACCCTCCCAGCACTGCCAGGGGAACTCCAGCAGCAGCGGAGACCTGCTCCGCTGCACGGGGTAGGTGGGGGTCTCCATCAGCAGTGGTGGCGACCCTCGCCTCGGCTTACAGGGGTCTCCAGCAGCGGCAGAGACGGGAGGGGAGGGGGCGCGGCACGGCTGGAGAGTCCATGCGCAAGGGTAGTGGAGGCAGAGCAGCATGGCTACAGCCCATAGCTGCGCCACAAGGGGATCTCCAGGGGAATTGGGGACCTTGGCCTCGGGTGCTGGGGGTCTCCAGCCGCGGCGGCGACCCTCGCCGGGAGGGGTTGGGCTTCTCCAGCAGTAGCGTCGTCGACCCTCGCTTACGCTTCCAGGGTTCTCCAGGGGCTGCGGCTAGGGGAGGGGAGGGGGCGCGGCAGGGCTGGAGAGTCCAGGCACAAGGGTAGTGGAGGTGGAGCAGCACGGCTACAGCCCTTAGCAGTGCCAGAAGGGGATCTCCAGGGGAATTGGCGACCTTGGCCTCGGGTGCTGGGGGTCTCCAGCCGCGGCGGCGACCCTCGCCTTGGCGCTGGGAGTCTCCAGCAGCCGCGGTGACCCTCGCCTTGGCTGCCGGGGGTCTGCAGCAGCTGCGGCTAGGGGAGGGGAGGGGGCGGGGCACGGCTGGAATGCCCAGGCACAAGTGAAGGGGAGGGGCCACGGCTTGGCTGGAGACCCTGGCCTTGGCTGCTAGGGGGTCTCCAACAGTGGAGGCGACCCTCGACGCGAACCCCGGGGGTCTCCAGCAGCTGAGGCGACCCACGCCACGGCTGCCCGCGGGTCTCCATCAGCAGGGCGACTCTCGCCTCGGGTGCTGGGGGTCACCAGCCTCAGCAGCGAACCTAGCTTCGGCTGCAAGGGGTCTCCAGCAGCTGCGGCTAGGGGAGTGGTTGGGGCGCGACAAGACTGGAGAGCCCAGGCACAAGCGAAGGGGAGCGGCCACAGCATGGCTGGAGACCCTGGACTCGGCTGCTAGGTCTCCAGCAGTGGAGGCAACCCTCGATGCGGACCCCGGGGGTCTCCAGCAGCTGAGGCAACCCACGCCACGGCTGCCTGGGGGTCGCCAGGAGCAGCAGCGGCGACTCTCGCCTAGGCTCCCGTGGGTATCCAGCAGCACAGAGACTCTCCCCAGGGCTCCCAGAGGCCTCCAGCAGCCGCGGTTCCCGGACGGGAGGGGGCGCGGCGCGGCTGGAGACCCTCACCCTGCCGCGAGGGGATCTCCAGCAGCAGCAACGACCCTCACTTCGCCTGCCTGGGGTCTCCAGCCTAGAGGCGAGGCGAGTTGAAGAGGCGCGGTGCAGCTGGAAAGCCCAGGTGCAAGGGAAGGGGAGGGGCCCTGGCACAGCGGAAGACACTCGCCGCGGCTTCCAGTGGTCTCCAGCAGCAGCAAGCCTCGCTGCTGCTGCTGCCGGGGGTCTTCAGCAAAGGGAGCGAGCTGAAGAGAGGGGGCACAGCGCGGCTGGTAAGGCCTGGAGCAAGGGAAGGGGAGGGAGAGCGCGGCATGGCTGGAGACCCTCCCAGCACTGCCAGGGGAACTCCAGCAGCAGGGGAGACCTGCTCGGCTGCACAGGGTGGGAGGGGGTCTCCATCAGCATCGTCGACCCTCGCCTCGGCTTACAGGGGTCACCAGCAGCGGCAGAGACGGGAGGGGAGGGGGCGCGGCAGGGCTGGAGAGTCCAGGTACAAGGGTAGTGGAGGCGGAGCAGCATGGCTACAGCCCTTAGTTGTGCCAGAAGGGGATCTCCAGGGGAATTGGCGACCTTGGCCTCGGGTGCTGGGGGTCTCCAGCCGCGGCGGCGACCCTCGCCTTGGCGCTGGGAGTCTCCAGCAGCAGCAGCGACCCTCGCCTTGGCTGCCAGGGGTCTGCAGGAGCTGCGGCTAGGGGAGGGGAGGGGGCGCGGCATGGCTTGAGACCCTCCCAGCACTGCCAGGGGAAATCCAGCAGCAGCGGAGACCTGCTCCGCTGCACGGGGGGGGGGGGGGGGAGGGGGAGAGAGTTCTCCATCAGCATTGGCGACCCTCGCCTCGGCTGGTAGGGATCTGCAACAGTGGCGACGACCCTCGCCTCGGCTTGCAAGGGTCTCCAGCAGCGGCAGAGACGGGAGGGGAAGGGGCGCTGCACGGCTGGAGAGTCCAGGCAGAAGGGTAGTGGAGGCAGAGCAGCATGGCTACAGCCCATAGCTGCGCCACAAGGGGATCTCCAAGGGAATTGGGGCCCTTGGCCTCGGGTGCTGGGGGTCTCCAGCCGCGGCGGCGACCCTCGCCGGGAGGGGTTGGGGGTCTACAGCAGTAGCGGCGACCCTCGCTTACGCTTCCAGGGGTCTCCAGGGGCTGCGGCTAGGGGAGGGGAGGGGGCGCGGCAAGGCTGGAGAGTCCAGGCACAAGGGTAGTGGAGGCAGAGCAGCATGGCTACAGCCCTTAGCAGTGCCAGAAGGGGATCTCCAGGGGTATTGGGGACCTTGGCCTCGGGTGCTGGGGGTCTCCAGCCTCAGCGGAGACCCTCGCTGGGAGGGGTTGGGGGTCTCCAGCAGTAGCGGCGACCCTCGCCTACGCTTCCAGGGGTCTCCAGGAGCTGCGGCTAGTGGAGGGGAGGGGGCGCGGCAAGGCTGGAGAGTCCAGGCACAAGGGTAGTGGAGGTGGAGCAGCATGGCTACAGCCCTTAGCAGTTCCAGAAAGGGATCTCCAGGGGAATTGGCGACCTTGGCCTCGGGTGCTGGTGGTCTCAAGCCTCGGCGGCGACCCTTGCTTGGCGCTGGGATTCTCCAGCAGCCGCGGTGACCCTCGCCTTGGCTGCCGGGGGTCTCCAGCAGCTGCGGCTAGGGGAGGGTAGGGGAGTGGTTGGGGCGCGAAAGACTGGAGAGCCCAGGCACAAGTGAAGGGGAGGGGCCACGGCATGGCTGGAGACCCTGGACTCGGCTGCTAGGGGGTCTCCAGCAGTGGAGGCAACCCTCGACGCGGACCCCGGGTGTCTCCAGCAGCTGAGGCGACCCACGCCACGGCTGCCTGGGGGTCTCCATCAGCAGGGCGACCCTCGCCGGGGGTGTTGAGGGTCTCCAGCAGCCACGGCGACCCTCGCCTTGGCTGCCAGGGGTCTGCAGGAGCTGCGTCTAGGGGAGGAGAGGGGGCGCAGCATGGCTGGAGACTGTGGACTCGGCTACTAGGGGGTCTCCAGCAGTGGAGGCAACCCTCGCCTGGCTGCTGGGGGTCTCCAGCAGCTGAGGCAACCCACGCCACAGCTGCCTGGGGGTCTCCAGGAGCAGCAGCGGCCACCCTCGCCTAGGCTCCCGTATGTATCCAGCAGCACAGAGACTCTCCCCAAGGCTCCCAGAGGCCTCCAGCAGCCACGGTTCCCAGAGGGGAGGGGGCGCGGCGCGGCTGGAGACCCTCACCCTGCCGCGAGGGGATCTCCAGCAGCAGCGGCTACCCTCACTTCGCCTGCCTGGGGTCTCTAGCCTAGAGGCGAGGCGAGTTGAAGAGGCGCGGTGCAGCTGGAAAGCCCAGGTGCAAGGGAAGGGGAGGGGCCCTGGCACAGTGGAAGACACTCGCCGCGGCTTCCAGTGGTCTCCAGCAGCAGCAAGCCTCGCTGCTGCTGCTGCCGGGGGTCTCCAGCAACGGGAGCGAGCTGAAGAGAGGGGGCACAGCGCGGCTGGTAAGGCCTGGAGCAAGGGAAGGGGAGGGAGCGCGGCATGGCTTGTGACCCTCCCAGCACTGCCAGGGGAACTCCAGCAGCAGCGGAAACCTGCTCGGCGGCACGGGGTGGGGGGGGGTCTCCATCAGTATCGGCGACCCTCGCCTCGGCTTACAGGGTTCTCCAGCAGCGACAGAGATGGGAGGGGAGGGAGCGTCGCACGGCTGGAGAGTCCAGGCACAAGGGTAGTGGAGGCCTAGGCTGCTAGGGGGTTTCCAGCAGTGGAGGCGACACTCGCCGGGGGGGTGGAGTTGGGGGTCTCCAGCAGCAGCAGCGAACCTCGCTTCGGCTGCAAGGGGTCTCCAGCAGCTGCGGCTAGGGGAGGGGAGGGTGCGCGGCATGGCTGGAGTGCCCAGGAACAAGTGAAGGGGAGGGGCCACGGCATGGCTGGTGACCCTGGACTCGTCTGCTCGGGGGTCTCCAGCAGTGGAGGTGATGCTCGACGTGGACCCCGGGGGTCTCCAGCTGCTGAGGCAACCCACGCCACGGCTGCCTGGGGTTCTCCAGGAGCAGCAGCGGCAGCGGCAACTCTCGCCTGGGCTCCCGTGGGTATCCAGCAGCTGAGGCAACCCTCGCCTCGACTCCCGTGTGTATCCAGCAGCACAGAGACTCTCGCCAGGGCTCCCAGGGCCCTCTAGCAGCCGAGGGTCCCGGATTGAAGGGGCATGGCGGGGCTGGAGACCCTCACCCTGCCGCGAGGGGATCTCCAGCAGCAGCGGCTACCCTCACTTCCCCTGCCGGGGGTCTCCAGCCTAGAGGCGAGGCGAGTTGAAGAGGCGCAGTGCAGCTGGAAAGCCCAGGTGCAAGGGAAGGGGAGGGGCCCTGGCACAGGAGAAGACTCTCGCCACGGCTTCCGGGTGTCTCCAGCAGCAGCGAGCCCAACTGCTGCTGCTGCCAGGAGTCTCCAGCAGCGGGGGCTTGGGGAGGGGAGGGGGCGCGGCTTGGATTGAGAGCTCAGGCGCAAGTGAAGGGGAGGGGCCACGGCATGGCTGGAGACCCTGGCCTTGGCTGGTAGGGGGTCTACAGCAGCAGCGGCGACCCTCGCCTTGGCTTCCACTGGTCTCCAAGAGTTGCGGCTAGGGGAGGGTAGGGGGCGCCGCACGGCTGGAGAGTCCAGGCACAAGGGTAGTGGAGGCGGAGCAGCAGGGCTACAGCCCTTAGCTGCCGCAGAAGGGGATCTCCAGGGGAATTGCCGACCTTGGCCTGGGGTGCTGGGAGTCTCCAGCAGCTGCGGCTAGGTGAGGGGAGGGGGCGGGGCACGGCTGGAGTGCCCAGGCACAAGTGAAGGGGAGGTGCCACGGCATGGCTGGAGACCCTGGCCTTGGCTGCTAGGGGGTTTCCAGCAGTATAGGCGAACCTCGCCGGGGGGTTTGGGGTCTCCAGCAGCAGAGCACTCTATTCTGTGCTGGGGTCCAAGAGCAGAGGACCCTCCTTCTGCTTGCTTCGGCACCAGAGGACCCTACTGCCTGCTGGGATTTAGCAGCAGAAGACACTCTTCCCTGCTGCAGTCCGACAGCAGACCTTCCTCTGCTCTTGGTGTCAGGCACAAAAGAACCCCCCTCTGCTGCTTGGGTCCAGCATAACAGAACCCTCTATGATCTTAGGCCCGGCACGAGAGGACACCCCTCTCTGTTGGAGTACACCACCAGAGGTGCCTCGTCTCTGCTGGGGTGGATCAGCAGAAAATCCTCCTCTCTGTCTGGGTCCGGCAGTAGAGGAGCCTACACTGCTGCTGCGTCTGACAGCAGGGTACCCTCTTCTTCTGCTGGACCCCAGCAGTGAGGAAGCAGCAGAGAACCATCCTCTCTGTTGGTGTCTAGCATGAGAGGACCCATCTCTCTGCTGGGGTCCAGCAGAAAGGAAGCAGAAGAGGACCCTCCTCTCGGCTGGAGCCCAGCAGCAGAGGACCTTTCTCTTCTTTTGGGTTCAGCAGCAGAGGACCCTCCTCTCTGCTGTAGTGCAGCACCAGAGGAGCCTCATCTTCTGCTGTGGTCCAGCAGCAGAGGAAACTCCTCTCTGCTGGGGTCCAGAAGCGGAGCACCCTCCTCTCTGCTGAGTTCTAGCACCAGAGGACCTTCTTCTCTGCTAGAATCCAGCACCAGATGACCATCCTCTCTGTTGGGGTCCAACATCCGAGGGCCCTTCTCTGTGCTGGCGTCCGGCAGTAGAGGAGTCTCCTCTCTTTTTGGGTCTGCCAGCAGAGGATGCTCCTCCTTGCTGGGGTGGGGCAGCAGAGAACCTTCATCCATGCTGGAGAGCCTTGGATGAGCGTCCCGCACTGAGTGCTGATGGCCACCAGAGGGTGCCCAAAGCCGCCATTCTTTCTTTTCTTTTTTTCTTTTCTTTTCTTTTCCTTTTTTTTTTTTTTACAGGTTTATTATTTTATTCCAAGGTCAGATATACAGAGAGGACGAGAGACAGAGAAGAAGATCTTCCGTCCGATGATTCACTCCCCAAGTGAGTCACAATGGCTGGTGCACGCCGATCCAAAGCCGGGAACCTGGAGCCTCTTCTAGAACTCCCATGTGGGTGCAAGTTTCCAAAATTTTGGGCCGTCCTCGACTGCTTTCCCAGGCCACAAGCAGGGATCTGGACGGGAAGTGGAGCAGCCGGGATTAGAACCGGTGCCCATATGGGATCCCAGCTGCTCGTTCAAGGCGAGGACTTTAGTTGCTAGGCTACGGCGCCGGGCCCCAAGCTGCCCTTTCTACCCCTGGTGGGCTCAGGCCTTCTGAGCTCTAGACAGTCCAACCCAAGCCATCCTAGTGTGAGGGGGGTGTCACAGACAGTATTCTGGTACACGTGCTGTTGAAAGATCAGGGCTCCAAGGCCGAACAGCCCACATACCAAAGCCGAGGAGGGGTGGAGGACACTTGGGGCCTAGCATCAGCCCAGGCCTCTGTGATAGGAAGTGTCAGGGTGCCTTTAAGAGCAAGGCACTTAAAGAACCCTGGGAGGTGGTGTCCTATGTCAGCATGCCCACAGGCCCTCTGAAAGCTGGAGTCCAACACCAGCATCCTGGAGGCCCTGAGAGCTGGAGTCCCGCACCTGTGTCCCAAAGGCCCTCTGTGAGCTGGTGTTACACACCAGCCCACTGGGGTTGTACTGTGCCAGATGAGGTCCCGGGAAACCTTACTGCCACCCCCATTCCTTGCAGAGCACCCTGAGATGCAGGCTTTGGGCGTTCTTTGGCAAGTGGAGCATCTCCCTGATGAGCTACCAAGAGGGCTTCATGGACTTTTATTTTTTTTCATTCCAAAGTCCGAGATACAGAGAGGAAGATCTTCCGTCCGATGATTCACTCTCCAAGTGAGCTGCAACAGCCGGTCCCCTAGGGACCCCTTCTGCTGGGGCCTCAGCGAGAGGGTCCCCCTAGGAACCGCATCCTTCGCTGCTGGGGCCTCAATGAGAGGGTCACCCTCGGGACCTCCTCTGCTTGGGCCTCAGTGAAAGGTACCCTTTGCCCCCCCCTCCCCTCCCTATCTCCTGGGGCATCTGCGAGAAAGTCCATCTCAGGAGCCCCTCTGTTGGGGCCTCAGCGAGGTGGAACCCTGGCAACCCCTCCCTGGCTGCTGGGGCCTCAGCAAGAGGTACCCCTTGGGACCCCTTCAGCTGGGGCCTCAGCTAGAGTGACACCCGGAGCCATCTACCCTTTCTGCTGGGGCCTAGGTGAGAAGGTACCACTCGGGACCCCCTCTGCTGGGGCCTCAGCGAGAGTGCCCCCTGAGCCCCCTTCCCTCTCTGTGGATGCCTCAGCAGGAGGGTCCCCCTGGGGACCCCTCCTCTCTCTCTACTGTGGCCTCAGCAAGAGGGTCCCCCTCGGAACCCCTCTGCTGGGGCCTCATCGAGAGAGATCCTCATTAGCTGACCCTCTCTCTCTGTTGGGGCCTCAGCGAGAGGGTCCACCTCAGGAACCCCGTGTTGTGGGGCCTCAGTGTGGTGTCCAAGGGTGTCAAGCCTCAGCCTGCCAGGCAGATGGCCTGTATAGGTGCTGCTTCAAGTCCTGGTTGTTTCCCCTGCAATCAGGCTCCCTGCTGATGATCCTGGGAGAGCAGTGGAGGATGGTGCAGGGGCTTGTGCCCCTGTGTGCTGTGCCCCTGTGGGACATGTGGAGGAAAGTCCTGGTTCCCAGTCTTGTCCTGGCCAAGCCAAATCTGGCTCTGGTTTTGGTCCTGGGGAAGTGAGCCAGCAGATGCAAGAAAGATTCTGTCTGTCCCTCTCTGTTCCTTTGTGCTTCAAACAAAACAGGACAGATTCAGATAGGCATGCAGGAGGGAAGAAAGCTGCTGTCCTGGGAGGTAGGGAGTGTGCTGTGACTGAAGACTGCTTTTGTCTGCCAATGCAGACACCAAGGGTGTGAGTAAGGCTTCTGTCCTGGGACTTCTGTGCAACCACTCCAAAGAGTGTCCTTGAGAGTGAATTTCTCTTAGGCTGGGATTGTTTCCCTTGTTTGTGCAGTAGAGCCTGGAGGAGCGTCCTGCAGTGAGTCCTGCTGTCCATGAGAGGATGCATAAGCTGCCCTTTCTACCCCTGGTTGGCTGAGGCATTTTGAGCACTAGAAGGTCCAGCCCCAGCCATCCTAGTGTCAGGTGGGAATCCTGGATAGAATTCCTCTATATGCGTCCCTTGAAGATTGGGCTCCAAGGCCGAACAGCCCACATATGAAGGATCAGGAGGGGGTGGAGGACGCTTGTGGCCTTGCATCAGGCCAGGCCTCTGTGCTAGGAAGTGGCTGTCTGTCTTCACCAGCAAGGTACAACCTAGGGCACAAGGAGAACTAGAAGCTGGAGTTCCACATCACGGACCCTAGAGACCCTGAGGGACCTGGAGTCCCAGTCAGTAAGCCCACGAGCCCTATGGGAGCTGGAATCCCATGTGAGTGTGCACACGGACCCTCTGGGAGCTGGAGTCCCACATCACTGTGCCCATGGGCCCCGTGAGACCTGGAGTCCCATGTCTGTGTACGCACGAGCCCTCTTGGACCTCGATCCTAATTCAGCATTCCCCAATCCCTGTGGAATCTGGGGTCCCACGTCAGCGTGCCCATGGACCCTCTGAGACCTGGAGAAACACACCAGCTGACTAGCACTGATGGTTCGCAGATGAGGTACCCTGAAAACTTTCTGGAATCCGGAAGCAGAGGAACCTCCTCCCTGTTGGGGTTCAGCAGCAGAGGACCATCCTCCCTGCTGGGGACCGGCAGCAGAGGACCCTCCACCCTGCTTGGGTGCGGCAGCAGAGGACCCTAATCCCTGCAGGGTCTGGCAACAGAGGACCCTCCTCCCTGCTGCTGGACACCAGCAGAGAGGAATCATCAGAGGTCCTTCCTCTTTGCTGTGGTCCAGCACCAGAGGATGATCCTCTCTGCTGGAAAGCAGCAGAGAGGAAGCTGCAGAGGACTGCCTTCTGCTGCTGGGGTCCAGCAGCAGAGGACCCTCCTCTGCAGCTGGTGTCCGGAACAACAGGACCTACTCTGCTTCTGGTGTCCGGTAGAAGAAGACCCTCCTTGCTGCTGGGTTCTGGCACCAGAGGACCCTCCTCTGCTGGTGGGGTCCGTCAGCAGAGGACCATCCTATGCTGCTTCAGTGTGGAAGAGAAGGACCCTCCTCTGCTGTTGGAGTCTGGCAACAATGTAGCCTCCTCAGCTGCTTTGGTCCATCAGCAGAGGACCCTTTTTTCTGCTGGGGTCTACAACGACAGGACAGTTGTCTCTGCTAGTTTCCAGCAGAGAGAAAGCAATAGAGGACCCTGCCTCAGCAGGAGCCGGGCAGCAGAGGAACCTCCTCTCCTTCTGGATTTCAGCCGCAGAGGACTTTCGTCTGCTGATGGACCCCAGCAGAGAGGAAGCAGCAGAGGACCCTCCTCTCCTGCTGGACAACATAGAGAGGAAGCAGCAGAAGAACCTCCTGTGCTGCTGGGGTCTGGCAGCAGAGGACCCTCCTCTCTGCTGGGTTGCGGAAACAGAAGACCCTACAACCTGTTGTTGTTTGGCAGCAGAGGAACTTCCACAGTGCTGGGGTGGAGCAGAGAGGAAGTAGCATAGATACCTCCTCCATGCTGTGGTCCAGCCGCAGAGGACCCTCCTCTGCAGCTGGACCTCAGCAGAGAGGAAGATGCAGAGTATCCTCATCTCCTGCTGGACCCCAAAGAGAGGACGAAGCAGAGAACCCTGCTCTCTGCTGGGGTCCGGCAGCAGAGGACTCCTCCCTGCTGGGATCCGACAGCAGAGGACTCTCCTCTCAACTGGGTTCCGGCAACAGAGGACCCTCCTCCATGCTGGGGTCTGGAAGCAGAGGACACTCCTCTGCTGCTGGGGTCCGGCACAAGTGGACCCCCCTCAGATGCTGGGTTCTGGTAGCAAAGAATCCTCCACTCTGCTGGGTTCCGGCAACAGAGGCCCCTCCTCCATGCTGGGGTCTGGAAGCAGAGGACACTCCTCTGCTTCTGGGATCTGGCACCAGAGGATCCTTCTATGCTGCTGAAGTCCGGCAGCAGAGAATTCTCCTCCCTGCTGTGGTATGGCAGCCGGGGAACCTCCCGCCTTCCGGGGTCCAACAGCAGACGACCCTCCTGTTCTGCGGGACCCCTGCAAAGAGGTGCTCCCCTGCTACTACACCACAGCAGAAAAGAAGTTGCAGAGGACCCTCCCCTCATGCTGCACCCCAGGGAGAGGACGCAGGAGAATACACTCCTCTTCTGCTGGGGTCCGGCACCAGTGGAATCTCCTCTCTGCTGTACCCCAGCAGAGAGGAAGCTGCAGAGGACACTCCTCTCCTGCTCGGCATCAAAGAGAGGAAGCAGTAGAGGACACTCCTGTTCTGCTGGGGTCTGGCAGCAGAGGTCCCTCCTCAGTGTTAGCGTCAGGAAGCATAGGAGCCTCCTCTCCTACTGGGGTCCAGCACCAAAGGACACTCTTCTCTGATGGACTTGGGTCCAGCAGCAGGGTCCCTCCTGTCTGCTGGAGTCCGGGAGCAAATGACCCTCCTCTCTGCTGGGGTACAGCAGCAGAGGACCCTAATCTCTGCTGATGTTCGGCACCAGAGCACCCTCTTCTTTGCTGAGGTCTGGGAGCAAAGGACCCTCCTCTCTGCTGGGGTCTGGCAGTGGAGGACTCTCCTCTCTGCTGTGGTCCTGCACCAGAGGATCGTCTTCCGCTCTTGGGTTTCCACACCAGAGGACCCACCTCCCTGCTGCTGGGGTCTGGGCCCATAGGACACTCCTCTACTGCTGGGGTCTGGCACCAGAGGACCTTCCTCTCTGCTGGAATCCGGTACCAGAGGACCCCCCTCATCTGCTGGCATCCGGTACTGTAGGAACCCCCTCTGCTGCTGGGGTCCGGCAGCATAGGACCTCCCTCTGCTGCTGGCGTCCGTCAGCAGAAGACTAGCTTCTGCTGCTGGGATCGGACAGCAGCGGATCCCCTTCTGATGCTGTGGTCTGGCAGCAGAGGATGCTGCTCTGCTGCTGGGATCCGACAGTAGAGGACTCTTTTCTGCTGCTGCACCCTTGCAGCAGAGGCCTTCCTTTGCTGCTGGACCACAGCAGAGAGGAAGTTGCAGAGAGCCCTCGTCCCATACTGGACCCCAAAGAAAGGACGCAGCAGAGGACCTAATCTTGTGATGGCGTCTGGCAGCAGAGGACCCTTCTCTCTGCTGGTGTCTGGTACCAGAGGACACTCCTCAGCTGTTGGGAACCAGCAGGAGAGGACTCCCCTTCTTTGCTGGGTTCCGGAACCATAGGATCCCCCTATGGTTCTGTTGTCTGGCAGCAGAGCACCCCCTCTATTGCTGGGTTCCAGCGCCAGAGGACCCCCCTCTGCTGCTATTGTCTGGCAGCAGAGGACACCCACTCTGCTGCTAGGATCCGGAACCAGAGTACCCCTCACTGCTGCTGTGGTCTGGCAGCAGAGGACCTTTCTCCCTTCTGAGGTCCTGCACCAGAAGACCCTACTAGGTTGCTGGTGTCGGGCACCAGAGGACCCAACTCTGCTGCTGGGGTCCGGCCACAAAGGTCCTTCCTCCTTGCTATGGTACGGCAGCAGAGGACCCTGCTGCCTTCTCGGGTATGGCAGAACAGGACCATCCTCTGCTGCTGGGGTCTGACACCAGAGTACACCTCTCTCTGCTGAGGTTCAAAACCAGAGTACCCTAGTCTCTGCTGGGGTCGAGCAGCAGGTACCCTCCTTACTCCTGGGGTCCAGCAGCAGAGGACGCTGCTCTGCTGCTGGGTTCATACAGCAGAAGACACTCCTGCCATCTGGGGTCTGACAGCAGATGACACTCGTTTGCTTCTATTCCGGAATCAGAGGAACCTCCTCTGCTGCTCAGAAGACTCCTCTCTGCTGAGGTCCAGCAGCAGAGGCCCCTCCTCCCGGCTGGGGTCTGGCAGCAGAGAACCATCCTCTCTGCTGGGGACTAGTACGAAAGACCCTCCTCTCTGCTGTGGTCCTGCAGCAGAGACCCTCCATTGCTGTTGTGTCCGGTAGCAGAGCACCCTCCTCTGCTTAGGAACCCCAGCAGAAAGGAAGCAACAAAGGACCCTACTCTCTGCTTTGGTCCAGCAGCAAAGGACCCTCCTATCTGCTGTGGCACAGCAGAGAGAAAGCAGAAGAGGAGCATTTACTCAGCTGGGGTCCCGCAGCAGAGGACCTTCCTCTTCTGCTGTGTTCCAGCAGCAGAGGATCCTCCTGCTTCTGGACCCCAGCGGAGAGGTAGCAGCAAAGGATGGTCCTCTGCTGCAAGAGTCCAGCAGAGGGCAAGTTTCAGAGGACCCTCATTGCCTACTGGACCCCAAAGAGAGGACACTGCAGAGGACCCTGCTCTTCTGCTGGGGTCCAATACCAGAGGACCCTCCTCTGCTGCTGGACCACAGCACAGAGGAAGTTGAAGAGGACCCTCCTCCCCGACTGGGCCCCAAAGAGAGGAAACAGCAGGTGACCCTCTTCTAATGGTGTTCGGCAGCAGAAGACCCTCCTCTGCTACTAGCTTCCGGCAACAGAAGACCCTCCCTCTGTTGCTGGGGTCCAGCACCAGAGGACTCCCATATGCTCCTGGTGTCCTGCAGCAGAGAACCCTCCTTCTGCTGGATTCCTGCAGCAGAGGACCCCCCTCTCTGCTACTGGAGTCCGGAAGCAGAGGTCCTCCCTCTGCTACTGTTTCTGGCACCAGAGGACCCCTCACTGCTTTTGGGTTCTGGCACCAGAGGACCCCCCTGCTGGGGACCGGCACCAGAGGAACCACTTGTGCTGCTGTGGTGCGGTACCCGAGGACTCTCCTCTCCTGCTGGGGTCGAGCAGCAGAGGACCCTCCACTCTGCTGGGTGTAGCACCAGAGGACCGCCTTCTGCTGCTGGGGTGCGGCAGCAGAGAACCCCCTCTGCTCTTGGGGTCCAACACCAAAGGACCCGCCTCTGCTACTGGGTATGGCAGCAGAGGACCCCCCTCTTGTGCTGGTGTGAGGGAGTGGAGGTCCTCCCTCTGCTGCTGTGGTCGGGCACCAGAGGAACCCCCTCAGCTATTGGGGTCTGGCAGCAGAGGACCCCAGTCTGTTCCTGCTACTGGGGTCCGGCAGCATAGGACCTTCCTTCTGCTGTGTTCTGGTAGCAGAGGACCCTCCTCCCTGCAGGGATATGGCAGCAGAGGACCCTCATCTGCTGCTCGGGTGTGGTACCAGATGACCCTTCCCTGCTGCTGGGGTCCGGCAGCAGAGGACCATCGTCCCTGCTGAAGTCCGGAATGAGAGAACCCTCCTCCCAGCTGTGGTCCGGCTGCAGAAGACCCTCCACTGTTGGTGGGGCCCGGCACCAGAGGATCCCCTCTCTTGCTGGTGTCTGGCACCACATGACCCTCCTCTGCTGCTGCGGTCTGGCAGCAGAGGACCCTCCTTCTGCTGTGTTCCGGCAGCAGAGGACTCTCCACTCTGCTGGGGTCCAGCACCAGAGAACCGCCTTCTGCTGCTGTGGTCCGGCAGCAGAGAACCCCCTCTGCTCTTGGGGTCCGACACCAAAGGACCCTTCTATGCTACTGGGTCTGGCAGCAAAGGACCCTCCTTCTGTTGGGTCTGGCAGCAGAGGACACCCCTGTTGTGCTGGTTTCCAGGAGTGGAGGTCCTCCCTCCTCACTCCTGTGGTCCGGCACCAGAGGACCCCCCTCAGCTGTTGGGGTCAGGCACCAGAGGACCCCGCTCTCTGCTGATGTCCAGCAAAAGAGAACCCCCTCTGCTGCTTGGGTCGGGCACCAGAGGACACCCCTCTCTGCTGGGGTCCATCACCAGAGGACCCTCCTCTCTGCTGGGGTGGAGCAGCAGAATACCCTCCTCTCTGCTGGGGCCCGGCATTAGAAGATCCTCCACTGCTGCTGCGTCCGACAGCAGAGGACCCTACTCTTCTGCTGGACCTCAGCTGAGAGGAAGCAGCAGAGGAACATCCTCTCTGCTGGTGTCTAGCATGAGAGGACCCTTCGCTCTGCTGGGGTGCAGCAGAAAGGAAGCAGCAGAGGACGTTCCTCTCAGCTGGAGTCCTGCAGCAGAGGACCCTCCTCTTCTTTCCTGTTCCAGCAGCAGAGGACCCTCCTCTCCTGCTGTCAGATCCCAGCAGCAGAGCAGCGTCATCTCCTGCCTGACACGGCAGAGAAGAGGGTTCTCAGCTGCTGAACCCCAGCCTAGAGGAGTCTCCTCTGCTACAGGACCACAGCAGAGAGGAAGTTGCAGAGGACACTCATCTCCTGCTGGACCCCAAAGAGAGGACAAAGCACAGGACCCTAATCTTCGCCTGGGATCCGACAGATGAGGACCCTGTTTCTGCTGGGTTCCTTCAGCAGAGGACCCTCCTCCCTGCTGGGGTCCGTCAGCAGAGGACCCTCTTCTGCTGCTCAGGTCTGGCACCAGCGGACCTCCTCTGCTGCTGGGGTCTGGCAGCAGAGGACCCTCCTTCTGCTGGGTTCCTGCAGCTGAGGACCCTCCTCCCTGCCTTGGTACGGCAGCAGAGGACCCTCCTCTCTGCTGGGGTCTGGCACAACAACACCCTACACTCTGCTGGGGTCCAGCAACAGAGAACCCTCCTCTGTTGCTGGGGTCCATCAACAGAGGACACCATTCTCTGCTGGGGTCCAGCACCAGAGGACCCTCCTCTCAGCTTGCTCGAGCAGCAGAGGACCTTCATCTCTGCTGGGGTCAGTCAGCAGAGGACCCTCTTCTGCTGCTCAGGTCCGGCACCAGCGGACCTCCTCTCTGCTGGCGCCCGGCACCAGAAGACCCTCCTCCCTGCTGGGTTCCGGAGGCAAGAGGGCCCTCCTCCCAGCTGGGGTCTGGTGGCAGAGGACCACCCTCTCTGCTGGGTACAGCAGCAGAGCATCCACCACTGCTGCTGTTGTCTGAAACCAGATGACAACCCTCTCTGCTGGGGTCTAGAACCAGAGGACCCTCCTCTGCTGCTGGCGTCCGGCACCAGAAGATCCCCCTCTGCTGCTGGGGTCCAGCACCAGAGGACCTCCGTATGCTCCTGGGGTCTGGCAGCAGAGAACACTCCTTCTGCTGGGTTCCTGCAGCAGAGAACTCCCCTCTGCTGCTAGGGTCCGGCACCAGAGGAACACCTTGTTCTGCTGTGGTGCAGTACCCAAGTACTCTCCTCTCCTGCTGGGGTCCAGCGGCAGAGGACCCTCCACTCTGCTGGCATCCAGCACCAGATTAACGCCTTCTGCTGCTGGGGTGCGGCAGCAGAGGACCCACCTCTGTTGCTGGACCCCAGTGGAGATGTAGCAGCAAAGGACCCTCCTCTCCTGCTGGACCCCTGCAGCAGAGGACCCGCCTCTGCTGCTGGACCACAGCATAATGGAAGTTGCAGAGGAACCTTGTTCCCTACTGGACCCCAAAGAGAGGACACGCAGAGGATCCTACTCTTCTACTGGCATCCTGCAGCAGAGGACGCTCCTCTTCTGCTGGATTCCGGCAGCAGAGGATCCTTCTTTTCTACTGGCGTGCTGCAGCAGAGGACCCTCCTCTCTCCTGATGTCCGGCAGCAGAGAGCCCCTTGTGCTGCTGGATTCCAGCAGCAGAGAACCCCCTTATGCTGTTTGGGTCTGGCAGCAAAGAACCCCCCCTCTGCTGCTGGGTTTCGGTACCAGAGGACCCCCTTTTCCTGTTGGGGTTTGGTAGCAAATGACACTCCTTATGCTGGGTTCCTGCAGCAGACAACACCCATGTTCTGCTGGGGTCCAGCAGCAGAGTTCCTCCCTCTGCTGTTGGTGTCTGGAAGCACAGGACACCCCTCTGATGCTAGGGTCCGGCACCAGAGGACCCCCTCTGCTGCTGGGGTCTGGCAGCAGAGGACCCTCCTTCTGCTGGGTTCCTGCAGCTGAGGACCCTCCTCCCTGCCTTGGTACGGCAGCAGAGTCCCTCCTCTCTGCTGGGGTCTGGCACAACAACACCCTACACTCTGCTGGGGTCCAGCAACAGAGAACCCTCCTCTGTTGCTGGGGTCCATCAACAGAGGACACCATTCTCTGCTGGGGTCCAGCACCAGAGGATCCTCCTCTCAGCTTGCTCGAGCAGCAGAGGACCTTCATCTCTGCTGGGGCCCGGCACCACAGGACAATCCTCTACTGCTCAGGTCAGACAGCAGAGGACATTCCTCCCTGCTGTGGTCTGGCAGCAGAGGACCCTCCTCTGCTTTTGGGCTCTGGCACCAGAGGACCTCCCTCTCTGCTGGGGTCCAGCAACAGAGGATCTTTCTCTGTGCTGGGATGTTTCACCAGATGACACCCCTCTCTGCTGGGGTCCAGCACAGGACGACCCTCCTATGTGCTGGAGTCCCCCAGCAGAGCACCCTCCTCTCCAGGGGTCTAGCATGAGAGGACCCAACTTCTCTTCTGGGGTCCTGCAGCGCAGGACCCTGCTCTCTGCTGGGGTCTGGAAGCAGAGTACCTCCCTCTCTGCTGTGGTCCCGCACCAGAGACACCCCCCTCTGCTGCTGGTGTCCGGCACCAGAAGACCCTCCTCTGCTGCTGGGACTGACAGCAGAGAACCATTCTCCCTGCTGGTTTATGGCAGAAGAGGATGCCCTACTGCTGCTGGGGTCTGGTAGTAGAGGACCCTTCACTCTGTAGGACCCCAGCAGAGAGGCGAGTCCTCTGCTGCTTCCTTTCTGCTGCGGTCCGACAGCACCAGAGGACCCTCCACTGCTGCTGGGGTCTAGCATCAGAGTATCCCCCTCTGTAGCTTGGTTCCGGCACCAGAGGACCCACCTCTGCTGATGGTGCCGGCAGCAGAGGACCCTACTCCCTGCTGTTTTCCAGCACCAGAGCACCCTGCTCTGCTGCTGGGGTCTGGAAACAGCAGACCCTTCACTCTGTTGGATGAGCATCCTGCAGTGAGTCCTGGTGGCCACGAGGGTGCCCGATGCTCCCCTACCTTTTTGTTTTTTAAACAGATTTATGTATTTTATTCCAAAGTCAGATATACAGAGATAAGAAGAGACAGAGAGAAAGATCTTCCGTCCGATGATTCACTCTCCAAATGAGCCGCAAGAGCCAGTCCCGTGGGGACCCACTCTGCTGGGGCCTCAGTGAGAGGGACCCTTGGAACACCCCCTCCATCCCCTCCCTATCTGCTGGGGCATCTGCAAGATGGTCCATCTCGTGAGCCCCTCTGCCTGGGTCTCAGCGAGATGGTCCTCGTCGGACCCCCCTCTCTCTCTACCTGGGCTTCAGCTAGAGGGACCCGCGGCGACCCCTTCATCGCTGCTGGGGCCCCAGTGAGAGGGTCCACTCTGAAATCCCTCTGCTGGGGCCTCAGCTAGAGGGACCCCCGGTGCCATCTACACTCTCTGCTGGGGCCTCAGCGAGAGAGATCCTCAGAGCCCGACCCTCTCTCTGTTTTGGGGACTCATCCAGAGGTTCCCCCTCAAGACCGCGTCTTCTGGGGCCTCAGTGAGAAGGACCCCTGAGTCCCACACTCTCTCTGCTGGGTCCTCCGTGAGAAGGTCCCCCTGGGAACCACCTCTCCTGGGGCCTCAGTGAGAGGGACCCTCTCGGGACCCCCTCTGTTGGGGACTCAGCGAGGGGACACCCTGGTGACCCCTCCCTCTCTGCTGGGGCCTCAGCGAGAGGGTCCCCCTTGGGACTCCCTCTGCTGGGACCTCAACGAGGGGGAACCCCAGCGATCCCCTTTGCTTGGGCCTCAGCTAGAGGGACACCCGGAGCCACCTAATCTCTCTGCTGGGGCCTAGGCGAGAAGGGACCACTCGGGACGCCCTCTGCTGGAGCCTCAGCGAGTGTCCCCCTCGGGACCCCCTCAGTTTGGGCCTCAGCGAGGGGGAACCCTGGCGACCCCTCCCTCTCTGCTGGGGCCTCAGCGAGAGTGTCCCCCTTGGGACCCCCTCTGCTGGGGCCTCAGCTAGAAGGAACCCCTGTGACCCCCTTTGCTTGGGCCTCAGCTAGAGGGAAACCCGGAGCCACCTAACCTCTCTGCTGGGGCCTAGGCGAGAGGGTACCACTCAGGACCCCCTTTGCTGGGGCCTCAGCGAGAAGGACCCCCGGAGCCCCTTTCCCTCTCTGTTGATGCCTCAGCCAGAGGGTCCCACTCGGGACACCCTCTGCTGGAGCCTCAGTGTGAGTGTCCCCCTCGGACCCCTCCTCTGTCAATGCTGTGGCCTCAGTGAGAGGATTCCACTCGGGAACCTCTCTGCTGGGGCCTCAGCGAGATGGTTCCCCCAGACCCCCCCTCTCTCTCTCTGCCTGGGACTCATTGAGAGGGATCATCAGAGCCCGACCCTCTCTCTGTTGGGGACACAGCCAGAGGGTCCCCCTCAGGACCCCATCTTCTGGGGCCTCAGTGAGAGGAACCTCTGAGTCCCACTACCTCTCTGCTGGGTCCTCCGTGAGAGGGTCCCCCTGGGTGCCACCTCTCCTGGGACCTCAGCGAGAGAGGGACCACCTCGGGACCCCCTCTGCTGGGGCCATCAGCAAGAAGTTCCCCCTCGGACCACCCTCCCTCTCTGCTGGGGCCTCAGCAAGAGGGTCCCTCTTGGGACCCCCTCTGCTCTTGCCTCAGCGAGAGTCCCCCTGGGACCTCCCCTCTCTCTGTGCTGTGTCCTCAGTGAGAGGGTCCCACTCAGGAACCCCTCTGCTGGGTCCTCAGCCCAAGGGTCCCCCTCGGAATCCCTCTCCATCTCTGCTGGGGCCTCCACGAGAGGCCCCAGGTATATTAGGCCTTTATATATTATGTAAGTGTCTTAGTATTTGTGAAGCACCCCTCTCTTTATCTTGTCTTTCTGCTATGAGCACCAGGTTCTGACATTTCCTGCCAGTTTCCATTTTAACCAGACTATCAGACTGGTGTGTGACCCCAGCTGTTGGGGGTCTGGCCCTCCCTTTATAAATAGCATAATCTCTGCCCGTGCTTTTGCTTATCATTCCCCTGTTATTACCACAGGGAAAATACCCACCTTCTCTACGTGGCAGCTTCGTGGGGTTTGGACATGACTGGCATGCAACCCGTTTTCCCTTCTTTAGGAATGCAATGATTCCTGTGGAATCTATTAGTTCCATCATTCCTCTGAACTTGAGGACTCACTCACGTGGGTGAACCTCAGCTCCTTGAATTTGAAGCTTGTGTCTGCCTGTGTTATCCCCATGTTTCTCTCTCACATACAGAAAACACCTCTGAAGTGAATGACACCACGTTCCAGTGCACCCTGACAGCGTGCTGGAATGGCAATTGCAATTCTGCTGTTCTTCAGCCCCCGCCCTGAATCCTGCCTGTGTCTGTTGGGACTGACGGAGAGGCCTCTGTTGGCCTGATAAAGAATAAAAGAGACTGGCATAGTGGCGACCACCATAGCCAGTACATCAGCAGCAGCAACCACCAGTTACCTTGGTGACAATGAACAAGGTCGCGGTACAGACTGCCAGAGTTATGGAGCAATAGGACTTTACTGATGCACATGAGCGGGTGGGCACCCTTGTGTTGTAACTGCGGGTTGATCTGTTGGCAGAGGAACAGCAGAGGCTGTGAGATTGGGTCTAGGCCTCTTGTACCCCATCGTATGCCTTTTTGTGTGCAACACCGATGCAAGTGCAAAATGCTTCCCAAGCCCGGGAACTGCTGTCTGCTCATTGCTACCGAGCTCAAGATACTCCTATGGTCAGAGCCTCTTGTTCCCCATCATATGCTTTATGTATGTTTCACCTGTGTAGTGCTATGTTTTCCCAAGCCCGGGAACTGCTGTCTGCTCATTGCTACCGAGCTAAAGATACTCCTATGGTCAGGGCCTCTTGTTCCCCATCATATGCTTTATGTATGTTTCACCTGTGTAGTGCTATGTTTTCCCAAGCCCAGAAACTGTTGTCTGCTCATTGATACCAAGCTAAAAGCACTCCTATCCATGGAACAGGGTTACCAGCCTCCCTGAGTATGGTTTGTGCATCTGCAGCAGGCAATGCTTGAATGGCAGCCAGTGACAGGTCAGATGGACCAGGCACTGAACAACCTAAGACAGGGGCTCTGTCATGCTACAGAGATTCCCGATGAAGGGTAAAGCTGATAATCTGAGAGTCTACAAGCTAAGACAGGCACATTGAATCAGCTTTAAAACAAAAAATGCGGTCATGTTGTGGGCTAAGGAGATGATTAGCACTCGTTAAGCTGAGCACTAGGGTAACGGGCTTGGGGCTAAAAGCACCTGGTCTAATTGGGCTCAGCTGCATGCAATGTTCTGCACAGGAAGGTGTGGGGGAAAGAGCAAACAAGGAGAGGGGAAAGAGCAAAATGGGGAGACTTCAGAGACTTCCACCATCTCTGTTCGTCGTGTCGGTGACTCATGCACAGACTTCGCCGTGTTCACGAACTGTTCTGTTGGACGGAACACATTTTCCCATCTTCAGGGCATCCTAAGAAACATTTGTGGGATGAGAGGCATCTTGGTCGTGTGTATTGGAGGCAGGAATTTGGCCCCACAGCCTCCTACCACCAGCCACTGCCCTCTTGTTCACGAAGGAATGCTTCACCATCCTCCAGGGGCATCCTGGATTCAAGACTCTTTCTGCTGTGGACCACCTGTGGACCATCAGCTGCCACTGATGTGCCACCTGAACCAAGAAACCCCAACAGCTGACGTGTCTTCTCCACAGAGGCTTTCTCACCAGGAGAGGTAGAGTAGCAGCATGCCTGGATGCCTTGTTGGTGCCCGCTGCTCTCTCAGCATGGAACAGCCAAAGTTGTGCCAGCAAGGGGGACAGGTACTTTCGCTGGCCTGTTGAAGGAGCTGCTGAAGAAACTGGTAAGGGATGTTGTCGGGTGGTGCGGGTTTTGGTGGTTGGGGAGGGGTCCTAAAGTTCAAGCCTCAGCCTGCGAGGCTTGTGTGCAGTTCAGCTGTATGGGTGCTGCTTCAAGACCTGACAGCATCCTCTGAAGTCCAGCTCCCTGCTGATGGTGCTGAGAGAGCAACGGATGATGGCGCAGGGGCTTGTGCCCCTGTGGCCCTGTGCCCCTGTGGGACATGTGGAGGAAGCTCCTGGTTCCCGGGTTTGTCCTGGCCCAGCCACATCTGGCTCTGGTGGTGGTCCCTGGGGAAGAGAGGCAGCAGATGCAAGAAAGATTGCGCTCTCTATCCCTCTCTGTTCCTGTGTGCTCCAAGCAAACAGGACAGATTCAGGCAGGCAGGCAAGAAGGCAGAAAGAGAGAGATTGCTATTGGCCTCCTGGCAGGGAGTGTGCTGTGTGCTGTGTGCTGTGTGCTGTGTGCTGTGCTGTGACCGAAGACTGCTTTTCTCTGCCAATGTAGACCCCAAGGGTGTGCATAGGGCTTCTGTCCTGGGACTCCTGTGCAGGATCTCCAAAGTGTGTTCTTGAGAGTGAATGTCTCTCAGGCCGAGTTTGTTTCTCTTGTGCAGGAGAGCCTGGAGGAGCATCCTGCAGTGAGTCCTGCTGTCCATGAGAGGGCGCATAAGCTGCCCTTTCTACCCTTGGTTGGGCTCATTCCTTTTGGACACTAGACAGCCAAGCCCCAGCCATCCTAGTGTCAGGTGGGGTTCCTGGAGAGTGTTCCTGGATACTTGTCCCTTGAAGATTGGGGTAAGGCTGAAAAGCCTGCAAACGAAGGTCCAGGAGGGGGTTGAGGATGATTGTGGTCCTGCATCAGCCTGGACCTCTGTGCTAGGAAGTGGCTGTGTGCCTTCACCATTAAGGTACCACATAGGACATGGGGAGAGCGCTGGGAGCTGGAGTTCCACATTAGGGCACCCAGAGGCCCTGTGGTAGATGGAGTCCCATGTCAGCGTGCCCAGAGTCCCTATGGGAGCTGGAGACACACATTAACATGCTCATGGGCCTCTGAGAGCAGGAGACCCATGTCAGTGTGCACATGGGCCCTCTGGGCCTGAATCCTAGTTCAGCGTGCCCATGTGTCCTGTTGGGAATTGGGGTCTCATGTCACTGTGCCCATGGGTCTTGTAGGAGATTGATACAAACGTCAGTGTGCCCACAGGCACTCTGGGTGTTGGAGTCCCATGTCAGTGTGCAGAAGGACCCTCTGGTACCAAGTTACTCACTGACTGGCTAGCATTGATCTTTCGCAGATGAGCTCACCGGAAACCTTGCCACTACCCCCTTTCATCAGAAAGCACCCTTGGGGACAGGGCCTGGGCTTTCTTTAGCAAGTGCAACTGCTCCCCGATGGGCTGCAGAGAGGCCTTCGTGTATTATTGCAGATGTGGGGTGGCAGTTAGGGTGATACAGCACTCGGCCTTCCTCTGCCTAGCTGGGTGGTGTCTGGGCTTGTGGGATCCTAAGGATGGAACAGTGAAAGGACGAGTAAGCACCAAAGGACACCAGTCATCTGGAATAGGAAGTCCCAGGCCTTAGCTTCTGCGAGAGCACCCTGGGACATGCAGTCCCACTTTCCAGCAGGTAGGGCGGTGGCCTGGGAGGAACCAAGGCCTGCACAAAATAGGCCTTCCCATGCCATGGGCAGGCATTGGCTCACGAGGACCATTTTGCCTTCTTCAGGGCATCCAAGGAAACACTTGGGGGGGGGGGTCATTCATCTCCATCGTGTGAATTGGAGGCAGAAATTTGGCCCCACAAACCCCTACCAAATGCCATTGGCCTTTTGTTCACCAGGGAATGCTTCACCCTCCTCCAGGGGCATCCTGGATTCAAGTCTCTTTCTCTTGCAGGCCACCTGGGGTCCATCAGATGCCACTGATGTGCCACCTGCCACAAGACACCTCAACAGCTGACGTGTACTCTCCACAGAGGTCCATCTCATTTGACAGGTAGAGTAGCAGCATGCCTGGATGCCCTGTTGGTGCACTCTACTCTCTCAACACACACAGCAAAAGTTATGCAAAGCTGGAGGACAAGTACATTCACGGGCCTGGTGAAGGGGCTGCTGAAGAATGCTGCTAGGGGTGGAATCGGTGGAGTGGGTTGGTGTGGTGCTGCGTGGTGTCTGAGGGCCTCAAGGCCTCAGCCTGCCAGGCAGATGGCCTGTATGGGTGCTGCTTGAAGTCCTGACTGCTTCCCCTGCAGTTTAGCTCCCTGCCTATGCTCCTGGGAGAGCAGTGGAGGATGGCGCATGGGCTTGTGCCCCTGTGGCCCTGTGTCCCTGTGGGACATGTGGAGGAAGCTCCTGGAGTCCGGGCTTGTCCTGGCCCAGCCACATCTGGCTCTGTTGGTGGTCCTTGGGAAGTGAGCCAGCAGATGCAAGAAAGATTGCTCTCTCTCCCTCTCTGTTCCTTTGTGTTTCAAACAAAACAGGACAGATCCAGACAGACATGCAGGAGGGAAGGAAGCGAAAGAAAGCTGCTTTCCTGGGAGGTAGGGAGGGTGCTGTGGCTGAAGACTGCTTTTGTCTGCCAATGTGTCCCAAGGGTGTGAGTAATTCTTCTGTCCTGGGACTTCTGTGCAACCGCTCCAAAGAGTGTCCTTGAGAGTGAATTTCTCTTAGGCTGGGATTGTTTCCCTTGCTTCTGCAGGAGAGCCTGGAGTAGCATCCTGCAGTGATTCCTGCTGTCCACGGAGGACGCATAAGCTGCCCTTTCTTCCCTGGTTGGCTGAAGATTTTGAACAGTAGAAGGTCCAGCCCCAGCCATCCTAGTGTCAGGTGGGAATCCTGGATAGAATTCCTCTATATGTGTCCCTTGAAAGTTGGGCTCCAAGGCCGAACAGCCCACATATGAAGGATCAGGAGGGGGTGGAGGACGCTTGTGGCCTTGCATCAGGCCAGGCCTCTGTGCTAGGAAGTGGCTGTCTGTCTTCACCAGCAAG
The DNA here is from genome assembly GCF_030435755.1 of Ochotona princeps. Taxonomy (NCBI): domain Eukaryota; kingdom Metazoa; phylum Chordata; class Mammalia; order Lagomorpha; family Ochotonidae; genus Ochotona; species Ochotona princeps. The sequence continues at coordinate 129,170 of NW_026696900.1, read as the reverse complement.
GTACAACCTAGGGCACAAGGAGAACTAGAAGCTGGAGTTCCACATCATGGATCCCAGAGGCCCTGAGGGACCTGGAGTCCCAGTCAGTAAGCCCACGAGCCCTATGGGAGCTGGAATCCCATGTGAGTGTGCACACTGACCCTCTGGGAGCTGGAGTCCCACATCACTGTGCCCATGGGCCCCGTGAGACCTGGAGTCCCATGTCTGTGTACCCACGAGCCCTCTTGGACCTCGATCCTAATTCAGCATTCCCCAATCCCTGTGGAATCTGGGGTCCCACGTCAGCGTGTCCATGGACCCTCTGAGACTGGAATTACACACCAGCTGACTAGCACTGATGGTTCGCAGATGAGGTCCCCGGAAAACTTTCTGGAATCCGGAAGCAGAGGAACCTCCTCCCTGCTGGGGTTCAGCAGCAGAGGACCATCCTCCCTGCTGGGGACCGGCAGCAGAGGACCCTCCACCCTGCTTGGGTGCGGCAGCAGAGCACTCTAATCCCTGCAGAGTCCAGCAACAGAGGAGCTTCATCCCTGCTGCTGGACACCAGCAGAGAGGAATCATCAGAGGTCCTTCCTCTCTGTTGCGGTCCAGCACCAGAGGACCATCCTCTCTGCTGGACTGCAGCAGAGAGGAAGCTGCAGAGGACCGCCTTCTTCTGCTGGGGTCCAGAAACACAGGACCTACTCTGCTTCTGGTGTCCGGTAGAAGAAGACCCTCCTTGCTGCTGGGTTCTGGCACCAGAGGACCCTCCTCTGCTGGTGGGGTCCGTCAGCAGAGGACCATCCTATGCTGCTTCAGTGCGGAACAGAAAGACCCTCCTCTGCTGTTGGAGTACGGCAACAGTGGAGCCTCCTCAGCTGCTGGGGTCAATCAGCAGACGACCCTTTTCTCTGCTGGGGTCTAGCACGACAGGACACTCGTCTCTGCTAGTTTCCAGCAGAGAGGAAGCAATAGAGGACCCTCCCCTCTGCAGGAGTCTGGCAGCAGAGGACCCTCCTCTCCTTCTGGATTTCAGCAGCAGAGGACTTTCGTCTGCTGATGGACCCCAGCAGAGAGGAAGCAGCAGAGGACCCTCCTCTCCTGCTGGACACCAAAGAGAGGAAGCAGCAGAGGAACCTCCTGTTTTTCTGGGGTCTGGCAGCAAAGGACCCTCCTCTCTGCTGGGGTCCGGAAGCAGAGGAACCTCCAACCTGTTGTTGTTTGGCAGCAGAGGAACTTCCACAGTGCTGGGGTGGAGCAGAGAGGAAGTAGCATAGATACCTCCTCCATGCTGTGGTCCAGCCGCAGAGGACCCTCCTCTGCAGCTGGACTTCAGCAGAGAGGAAGATGCAGAGGATCCTCATCTGCTGGACCCCAAAGAGAGGACGAAACACAGGACCCTAATCTTCAGCTGGGATCCGACAGATGAGGACCCTGTTTCTGCTGGGTTCCTGCAGCAGAGGACCCTCTTCCCTGCTGGGATCCAACAGCAGAGGACCCTCCTCTCAACTGGGTTCCAGCAACAGAGGACCCTACTCCATGCTGGGGTCTGGAAGCAGAGGACACTCCTCTGCTGCTGGGGTCCGGCACAAGTGAATCCCCCTCAGATGCTGGGGTCTGGTAGCAAAGAATCCTCTCTGCTGGGTTCCGGCAGCAGAGGACCCTCCTCCATGCTGGGGTCTGGAAGCAGAGGACACTCCTCTGCTCCTCGGATCTGGCACCAGAGGATCCTTCTCTGCTGCTGAGGTCTAGCAGCAGAGGATTCTCCTCCCTGCTGGGTTACAGCAGCCGGGGAACCTCCTCTTTCCGGGGTCCAACAGCAGACGACCCTCCTGCTCTGTGGGACCCCTGCAAAGAGGTGCTCCCCTGCTACTAGACCACAGTAGAGAAGATGTTGCAGAGGACCCTCCCCTCATGCTGCACCCCAGGGAGAGGACGCAGGAGAATACACTCCTCTTCTGCTGGGGTCCGGCACCAGTGGACTCTCCTCTCTGCTGTACCCCAGCAGAGAGGAAGCTGCAGAGGACACTCCACTTCTGGTGGGCATCAAAGAGAGGAAGCAGTAGAGGACACTCCTGTTCTACTGGGGTCTGGCAGCAGAGGATCCTCCTCAGTGTTAGCGTCAGGGAGCATAGGATCCTCCACTCCTACTAGGGTCCAGCACCAGAGGACACTCTTCCCTGATGGACTTGGGTCCAGCAGCAGGGTCCCTCCTGTCTGCTGGAGTCCGGCAGCAAATGACCCTCCTCTCTGCTGGGGTACAGCAGCAGAGGACCCTACTCTGCTGATGTTCGGCACCAGAGCACCCTCTTCTTTACTGAGGTCTGGGAGCAAAGGACCCTCCTCTCTGCTGGGGTCTGGTAGTGGAGGACCCTCCTCTCTGCTGTGCTCCTGCACCAGAGGATCGTCTTCCGCTCTTGGGTTTCCACACCAGAGGACCCACCTCCCTGCTGCTGGGGTCCAGGCTCATAGGACACTCCTCTACTGCTGGGGTCTGGCACCAGAGGACCTTCCTCTGTTGCTGGCGTCTGGCAGCAGCGGATCCTCCGACCGGGTAGTGTCCCGCAGCAGAGGATCTCAACTGCTGCTGGGCTCTGGCACCAGAGGACCTTCCTCTCTGCTGGAATCCGGTACCAGAGGACCCCCCTTATCTGCTGGCATCCGGTACTGTAGGAACCCCCTCTGCTGCTGTGGTCCGGAACCAGAGTACCCCTCTCTGCTGCTGTGGTCTGGCAGCAGAGGACCTTTCTCCCTTCTGAGGTCCTGCACCAGAAGACCCTACTATTCTGCTTGGGTCGGGCACCAGAGGACCCAACTCTGCTGCTGGGGTCCGGCCACAAAGGTCCTTCCTCCTTGCTATGGTACGGCAGCAGAGGACCCTGCTGCCTTCTCGGGTATGGCAGAACAGGACCATCCTCTGCTTTTGGGGTCTGACACCAGAGTACACCTCTCTCTGCTGAGGTCCAAAACCAGAGTACCCTAGTCTCTGCTGGGGTCGAGCAGCAGGTACCCTCCTTACTCCTGGGGTCCAGCAGCAGAGGACGCTGCTCTGCTGCTGGGTTCATACAGCATAGGACCCTCCTGACATCTGGGGTCTGACAGCAGAGGACCCTCGTTTGCTTCTATTCCGGAATCAGAGGAACCTCCTCTGCTGCTCGAGTCCGGCATCAGAAGACGCCTCTCTGCTGGGGTCCAGCAGCAGAGGCCCCTCCTCCAGGCTGGGGTCAGGTAGCAGAGGACCCTCCTCTGCTGTTATGTCCTGTAGCAAAGCACCCTCCTCTGCTTTGGAACCCCAGCAGAAAGGAAGCAGCAAAAGACCCTGCTCTCTGCTTTGGTCCAGCATCAAAGGACCCTCCTCTCTGCTGTGGCACAGCAGAGAGAAAGCAGAAGAGGAGCCTTTACTCAGCTGGGGTCCCGCAGCAGAGGTCCTTCCTCTTCTGCTGTGTGCCAGCAGCAGAGGATTCTCCTCTACTGCTGGACCCCTGCCTCCGAGGATCATCCTCTGCTCCTGGACCACAGCAGAGAGTAAGTTACTAGGACACTCGTCCTGCTGGACCCCTAAGAGAAGACAAAGAGGAGGACCCTCCTCTCTGCTGGGTTCCGGCAGTAGAGGAAACTTCTCTGCTGTGGTCTGGCAGCATAGGATCCTCCTCTGCTAAGGGGTGTGGCAGCAGAGAACACCCCCCTTCTTCTGGGGTCCGGCGCCAGAAGACCCTGCTCAGCAGCTGGGGTCTGGTAGCAGAGGTCCTCCTCTGTTGAACCCCAGCAGAGAGGAAGCAGCAGAGGACCCCCCCTCTGCTACTGGGGTTTGGCAGCAGAGGACCCTGCACCCCTGCAACAGAGGAACCTCCTCCCTGCTGGACCCCTAAGAGAGGACGCAGCAGAGGACATTTCTCTTCTACTGGTGTCCAGAAGCAGAGTACCCACCTCTTCTGCTGGCTCCAGCAGCAGATGACCCTCCTGTCCGCAGTGGTCCGGCACCAGAGGACTATCCTCAGTGGAGAGGTAACAGCAAAGGACCCTCCTCTGCTGGACTCTTGCAGCAGAGGGCCGTCCTCTGCTGCTGGATGACAGCAGAGGGAAAGTTTCAGAGGACCCTCGTTGCCCACTGGACCCCAGCAGAGAGGACACTGCAGAGGACCCTACTCTTCTACTGGGGTCCAGCACCAGAGGACACTCATATATATTAGACCACAGCAGAGAGGAAGCAGCAGAGGACCCTCCTCTACTACTGGACTCCTGCATCAGAGGACCCTCCTCTGCTGCTGGACCACAGCACAGAGGAAGTTGAAGAGGACCCTCGTTCCTGACTGGTCCCCAAGAGAGCAAACAGCAGGTGACCCTCTTCTAATGGCGTTCGGCAGCAGAAGACCCTCCTCTGCTGCTAGCGTCCGGCAACAGAAGACCCCCCCTCTGTTGCTGGGGTCCAGCACCAGAGGACTGCCCTATGCTCCTGGTGTTCGACAGAGAACCCTCCTTCTGCTGGGTTCCTGCAGCAGATGACCCCCCTCTGCTGCTGGAGTCCAGAAGCAGAGGTCCTCCCTCTGCTGCTGTTTCTGGCACCAGAGGACCCCTCACTGCTTCTGGGTTCCGGCACCAGAGAACCCCCCTCCCCCGCGGCTGGGGACCAGCACCAGAGGAGCCACTTTTGCTGCTGAGGTCCCGTAACTAGGACTCTGCTCTCCTGCTGGTGTTCAGCAGCAGAGCAACCTCCACTCTGCTGGGGTCCAGTACCAGAGGACCGCCTTCTGCTGCTGGGGTGTGGCAGCAGAGAATCCCCTCTGCCCTTGGGGTCCGACACCAAAGGACCCGCCTCTGCTACTGGGTCTGGCAGCAGAGGACCACCCCTCTTGTGCTGGTGTCCGGGAATGTAGATCCTCCCTCTGCTGCTGTGGTCGGGAACCAAAGGACCCCCCCTCAGCTGTTGGGGGGTTCTGGCACCAGAGGACCCCTCTCTGTTCCTGGGGTCTGGCAGCAGAGGACCTTCCTTCTGCTGTGTTCTGATAGCAGAGGACCCTCCTCCCTGCAGGGATATGGCAGCAGTGGAACCTCATCTGCTGCTCGGGTGTGGTACCAGATGACCTCCCCTGCTGCTGGGGTCCGGCAGCAGAGGACCATCATCCCTGCTGAAGTCCAGAATGAGAGAACCCTTCTCCCTGCTGTGGTCCGGCTGAAGAAGACCCTCCTCTGTTGGTAGGGTCCGGCACCAGAGGACACCCCTCTGCTGCTCTGGTCCGGCACTACAGGACCCGCTGTCTTGCTGGTGTCTGGCAGCAGAGGACCCTCCTCTGCTGCTGGGACTGACAGTAGAGAACCATTCTCCCTGCTGGTTTATGGCTGAAGAGGACGCTCTACTGCTGCTGGGGTCTGGTAGCAGAGGACCCTTCACTCTGTAGGACCCCAGCAGAGAGGCGAGTCCTCTGCTGCTTCCTCTCTGCTGGGGTCCGACAGCACCAGAGGACCCTCCACAGCTGCTGGGGTCTAGCATCAGAGTACCCCCCTTTGTAGCTTGGTTCCGGCATTAGAGGACCCACCACTGCTGATGCTGCCGGCAGCAGGGGACCCTACTCCCTGCTGTTTTCCAGCACCAGAGCACCCTGCTCTGCTGCTGGGGTCTGGAAACAGTAGATCCTCCACTCTGTTGGACCCCAGCAGAGAGGTAGCAGCAAAGGAGCCGCCTCTCTGATGGTTTCCGGCAGCAGAGGACCCTCCTCTGTACTGGGGTCTGGCAGCAGAGGACCATCGTCCCTGCTGAGGTCTAGAAGAATGAACTCTGCTCCCTGCTGTGGTCCGGCAGCAGAGGGCCCCCTCTCTGCATGGGTCTAGCACAAGAGGACCCTCTTCTCTGCTGGGGTCCAGCACCAGAGGAAGCAGCACAGGAACCTCCACTCTGCTGGGGTCCTGCAGCAGATGACACACCACTTCTGCTGGGTTTAAGCAGCAGAGTTCCTACTCTCCTGCGGGACACCTGCAGCATAGGACCCTCCTCTGCTGCTGGACCCCAGCAGAGAGGAGATACAGAGGACACTCAACTCCTGTTCGACCCCAAAGAGAGGATGCGGCAGAGGAACCTCCTCTTCTGCTGGGGTCCGGCAGCAGAGGACCATGCTCTCTGCTGGGGTCTCGCAGCAGGGAACACTCCTCTCTGCTGGGGTCTGGCAACAGAGGGCCCTACTCCCTGCTGGGGCCTGACAGCCGAGGACCCACCTCCCTGCTGGGGTTCAGCAGTGGAGGACCCTCCTCTCTGCTGGGGTCCGGCAACAGAAGACCCTCATCTGCTGCTGATGTCCAGCAGCAGATGCCCATCCTCTGCTTTTGGTGTCCGGCAGCATAAGAACCTCCTCTCCGTTGGACCCCATCAGAGAGGAATCAGCAGAGGACCATCCTCTCTACTGGGGTACAGCAGTAGAGGACCCTCCTCTCTGTTGAGGTCCATCACCAGAGGATCCCCCTCTCTGCTGGGGTCCAGCAGAGAAGAAGCAGCAGAGGACCCTCCTCTATGCTGGGGTCCAGAGGAGGACCCTCATCTCTGCTGGGGTCCGGCAGCAGAGGACCATCCTCTTCTGCTGGGGTCCGGCAGCACAAGATCCTCCTCTCTGCTGCTGCCTGGCACCATAGGTTCCCCCTCACTGCTCTTTTCCTGCAGAGAGAAAGGAGCAGATGACAATCCTCTTCTGTTGGACAATAAAGAAAGAAACAGCAGGGGACCCTCCTGTTCTGCTGGGTCTGGCAACAGGGGACCCTCCTTCCTTCTGTGGTCCTGCAGCAGATGACACTCGTCCCTGTGAGATCCGACAGCCGAGGACCATCCTCTCTGCTGGGTCCGGCAGCAGAAAAGTTCCCTCTTCTGCAGGGATCCGGCACCAGAGAACACCCCTCTGCTGGGGTCGGGCAGCAGAGGGTCCTACTCTACTGCTGGGGTCCGGAAAAATAGGACCCTCCTCTCCGTTGGACCCCAGTGGAGAGGAATCAGCAGAGGACCGTCCTCTCTGCTGAAGTCCAGCAGTAGAGTACTCTCCTTCCTGCTGGGGTGCAGAACCAGAGGACTCTCCTCACTGCGGGTGTCCAGCATAGACGAAGCAACAGAGGACCATCCTCTCTACTGGGGTCCAGCAGAAGAAGACCCTCTTCTTTACTGGGGTCCGGCAGCAAATTACCCTCCTGTATTGCTGGGGTACCGCTGCAGAGGACCCACTTCCCTGCTGGGGTCTGGCAGCAGTGGACACTCCACTTTGCCTTGCTTCCAGCAGCTGAGGACCCTCCTCTCCTGCTGAACCCCTGCAGAAGATGACCCTCCTATGCTGCACGACCTCAGCAGAGAAGAAGTTCTAAAGGACCCTCATTTCCTCATGGACTTCAAAGAGAGGCCGCAGCAGAGGACCCTCCTCTTCTGTTGTGGTCGGGGAGCAGAGAACCCTCTCCTTCTGCTGGGGTCCGGCAACAGAGGTCCCTTCATTCTGCTGGGGTCCAGGAGCAGAGGACCCACTCACTGCTGGGGTCCAGAAGCAGTGGACCACCTCTGCTGGACCCCAGCAGGGAGGAAGCAGCAGAGGACCCTCCTCTCTTCTGTGATCCAGCAGCAGAGGACACTCCTCTCTGCTCTGCCAAAACAAAGAGGAAGCAGCAGAGGACCCACCTCTCTGTCTGGGTTTGGCACCATATGACGTTCCTCTCTGCTGGGTCTAGCACGTGAGGACCCTCGTCTGTGCTAGGGTCCAGCGAGTAAAATGCTGCAAAGGACCCTTCTCTCTGCTGGAGTCCAGCAGCCAAGGACCCTCCTATCCTGCTGAACACCAAAGAGAGGAAGCAGGAGAGGACCTCTCTGCTGGGGTCAGGCTCCAGAAGACACTCCTTCCTGCTGGGGACAGGCAGCTGAGGACCCTGGTCTCTGCTGGGGTACAGCAGAAGAAGACCCCCCTCCGCTGCAGGTGTTCGGCATCAGAGTACCCTCCTCTCTGCTGGGGTGTGGCTGCAGAGGACCCTGTTCTCTGCTGTGTTCCTGCAGCAAAGGAGCCTCCTCTCTGCTGGGGTCAGACAGTAGTGGAATCTCTCTCTGCTGGGTTCCGGCACCAGAGGATCCTCCTCTGCTGCTGGGGTCCAGTACAACAGGACCATCCTCCGTGCTGTCGTCCAGCACCAGAGGACCGTCCTCTGCTCCTAGGGTCCTGCATCAGAGTACCCTCCTCTGCTGCTTGGGTCCGGCACCAAAAGACTCCCCGCTCTACATGGGTCCTGCAGCACAAGACCCTCAACTCCTGCTGGGGCCCGGCACCAGAGGACCCCCCTCTCTAATTGGGTCCAGCAGCAGAGGACCATCTCTCTGCTGGTGTCTGGCACCACAGGAACCACCTCCCTACTGGCATCTTGTATCAGATTACGCTCAACTGCTGCTGGGTTTCGGCACCAGAAGATCCCCCTCTCTGAATGGGTCCTGCACAACAGGACCCTCAACTGCTGCTGGGGACCGGCACCAGAGGAGCCCCCTCTCTGATTGGGTCCAGCAGCAGAGGACCCTCCTCACTGCTGGGGTCCAGCAGCAGAGGAACTTCCTCTCTGCTGGGGTCTGGCAGCAGAGGACCCTCCTGTCTGCTGTAGTGCAACACCAGAGAAGCCTCGTCTTCTGCTGTGGTCCAGCAGCAGAGGAAACTCCTCTCTGCTGGGGTCCAGAAGCGGAGCACCCTCCTCTCTGCTGAGTTCCAGCACCAGAGGACATTCTTCTCTGCTAGGATCCAGCACCACAAGACCATCCTCTCTGTTGGGTCTGACATCTGAGAATCCTCCTCTATGCTGGCGTCCGGCAGTAGAGGGCCCTCTTTTCTGCTGGGGTCCTGCAGTAGAGGACCCTCCTCTCTTTTTGGGTCTGCCAGCAGAGGACGCTCCTCCCTGCTGGGGACCGGCAGCACAGGACCTTCATCCATGCTGGAGAGCCTTGGATGAGCGTCCTGCACTGAGTGCTGGTAGCCACGAGAGGTCGCCCAAAGCCGCCGTTCGTTCGTTCTTTACTTTTTTTTTCTTTTCTTTTTTACACATTTATTTATTTTATTCCAAGGTCAGATATACAGAGAGGAGGAGAGACAGAGAGGAAGATCTTCCGTCCGATGATTCACTCCCCAAGTGAGCCACAATGGCTGGTGCACGCCGATCCAAAGCCGGGAACCTGGAGCCTCTTCTGGGTCTCCCATGTGGGTGCAAGTTTCCAAAGCTTTGGGCCGTCCTCGACTGCTTTCCCAGGCCACAAGCAGGGATCTGGATAGGAAGTGGAGCAGCCGGGATTAGAACCGGTGCCCATATGGAATCCCAGCACGTTCAAGGCGAGAACTTTAGTTGCTAGGCTACGGCGCCGGGCCCCAAGCTGCCCTTTCTACCCCTGGTGGGCTCAGGCCTTCTGAGCTCTAGACAGTCCAGCCCGAGCCATCCTAGCATCAGGTGGGTGTCCCGAACAGTATTCTGGTACACGTGCTGTTGAAAGATCAGGGCTCCAAGGCCGAACAGCCCACATACCAAAGCCCAGGAGGGGTGGAGGACGCTTGGGGCCTAGCATCAGCCCAGGCCTCTGTGATAGGAAGTGTCAGGGTGCCTTTAACAGCAGGGCACTTAAAGAACCCTGGGAGGTGGTGTCCTATGTCAGCATGCCCACAGGCCCTCAGGGAGCTGGAGTCCCATGCCTGTATCCTCAGAGCCCTCTGTGAGCTGGTGTTAAACACCAGCCCACTGGGGTTGTACTTGGCCAGATGAGGTCCCGGGAAACCTTACCGCCACCCACATTCCTCGCAGAGCACCCTGAGATGCAGGCTCCGGGAATTCTTTGGCAAGTGGAGCAGCTCCTTGATGGGCTGCCAAGAGGGCTTCATGGACCTTTTTTTTTTATTACAAAGTCCAAGATACAGAGAGGAGGAGAGACAGAGAGGAAGATCTTCCGTCCAATGATTCATTCTCCAAGTGAGCCGCAATGGCTGGTGCACGCCAATCTGAAGCTGGGAACTTGGAACCTCTTCCGGGTCTTCCATGTGGGTGCAGGGTCCCAAAGCTTTGGGCCGTCCTAGACTGCTTTGCCATGCCACAAGCAGGGAGCTGGATGGGAAGTGGAGCAGCCAGGATTAGAACCGGTGCCCATATGGGATCCCGGCGCGTTCAAGGCAAGGACTTTGGCCACTAGGCCACGCTGATGGGCCCCGGCTTGATGTATTTTTGCATGTGTTGGGTGGTGGTTAGGGTGATACACTACTCGGCCTGCCTTGGCCTAGCTGAGTGGTGTCTGGGCATGTGGGCTCCTAAGCCAGGAGCCAGGTGGATGGGAAGGAGGCACCAGAGGTCACCAGCCATCTGCAATAGGAAGTCCCAGGCCCTAGCTGCTAAAGAAAGCACCCTGCAACATGCAGCCCTGCTGCCCAGCACATATGATGATGGCCGGGTAGCCACCAAGGCCCGCACAAGGTAGGGCTTTCAGGGCCTGTGCTTCCTGCACACAACAGGGTGCACAAAGCTGCCTTTCCTATCTCTAGCTAGCACTTGAGGGGTCAGCCATCCCTGTCATGTGCTTTGGAGGCAGGAATTTGGCCTCACAGCCTCCAGCCAGATGCTGCTGCACTCTTGTTCACCAGGGAGTGCTTCACCCTCCTCCATGGATCCTTCTGGATTCAAGACTCTTCCTCCTGCTGGTCAGCTGTGGACCGTTGGCTGCCGCTGATGTGCCATCTTCCACAAGACATCCCAACAGCTGACATCTGTTCTTCACAGAGGTCCTTCTCCCCAGGACCGGTAGAGTAGCAACATGCCTGGATCCCTCGTCTGCACTGGCTGCTCTCACAGCACGGAACAGCATAAGTTGTGCAAGCCAAGGGGACAGGCACCTTCAGCAGCCTGGTGAAGGATCTGCTGAAGGGTCCAGCAAGGATTGGTGTGGTGTGGTGTGTGTTGTGTGTGGTGTGGTGTGGTGCAGGGTATTGTCCCAGTGTGTCAAGCCTCAGCCTGCCAGGTGGATGGCCTGTATGGGTGCTGCTTCAAATCCAGGCTGCTTCCCATGCAGTCCAGCTCCCTGCCGATCCTCCTGGGAGAGCAGCGGAGGATGCTGCAGGGGCTTGTGCCCCTGTGCCCGTGTGCCCCTGTGCCCCTTTGGGAGATCTGGAGGGAGCTCCTGGTTCCTGGGCTTGTCCTGACCCAGCCACAGCTGGCTCTGGTGGTGGTCCTTGGGGATGTGAGCCAGCAGATGCAAGCAAGATTCTGTCTCTCCCTCTCTGTTCCTCTGTGCTTCCAAGAAAAGAGGACAGAGGGAGGCAGGAGGGAGGAAGAAAAAGACAGAAAGCTGCTGGCCTCTTGCGAGGGAGCATGCTGTGTGCTGTGCTGTGACTCTAGACTGCTTTTTTCTGTCAATGCAGACCCCCAGGGCGTGCATATGGCTTCCGTCATGGGACTTGTGTGCAAGCTGTAAAAAGAGTGTCCTTGAGAGCAAATGCCTCTCTGAGCTGGGGTGCTTCCATTGATTTGGCAGGAGAGCCTTGGATGAGCATCCTGCAGTGAGTTCTGGTGGCCACGAGGGTGCCCGATGCTGCCCTACCCTTTTTTTTTTTTTTAAACAGATTTATGTATTTTATTCCAAAGTCAGATATACAGAGAGAAGAGACAGAGAAAGATCTTCCGTCCGATGATTCACTCTCCAAATGAGCCACAAGACCCGGTCATCTGGAGACCCACTCTGCTGGGGCCTAAGTGAGAGGGACCCTTGGAACACCCCCTCCATCCCCTCCCTATCTGCTGGGGCATCTGCAAGATGGTCCATCTCGTGAGCCCCTCTGCCTGGGTCTCAGCGAGACGGTCCTCGTCGAACCACCCTCTCTCTCTACCTGGGCTTCAGCTAGTGGGACCCCCAGCGAACCCTTCCTCGCTGCTGGGGCCCCAGTTAGAGGGTCCACTCTGGAATCCCTCTGTTGGGACCTCAGCAAGAGGGACCCCCGGTGCCACCTACACTCTCTGCTGGGGCCTCAGCGAGAGAGATCCTCAGAGCCCGACCCTCTCTCTGTGTTGGGGACTCAGCCAGAGGGTCCCCCTCAAGACCGCGTCTTCTGGGGCCTCAGTTAGAGAGACCCCTGAGTCCCACACTCTCTCTGCTGGGTCCTCCGCGAGCAGGTCCCCCTGGGAACCACCTCTCCTGGGGCCTCAGTGAGAGGGACCCCCTCGGGACCCCCTCTGTTGGGGACTCAGCGAGGGGAAACCCTCGCGACCCCTCCCTCTCTGCTGGGGCCTCAGCTAGAGGGTCCCCCTTGGGACCCCCTTTGCTGGGGCCTCAGCGAGGGGGAACCCCAAGGATCCCCTTTGCTTGGGCCTCAGCTAGAGGGACACCCGGAGCCACCTAACCTCTCTGCTGGGGCCTAGGCGAGAAGGGACCACTCGGGACCCCCTCTGCTGGAGCCTCAGCGAGAGTGTCCCCCTCGGGACCCCCTCTGCTGGGGCCTCAGCGAGGGGGACCCCGGTGACCCCCTTTGCTTGGGCCTCAGCTAGAGGGACACCCGGAGCCACCTAATCTCTCTGCTGGGGCCTAGGCGAGAAGGTACCACTCGGGACCCCCTTTGCTGATGCCTCAGTGAGAGTGTCCCCATCCGACCCCTCCTCTCTCAATGCTGTGGCCTCAGTGAGAGGATTCCACTTGGGACCCTCTCTGCTGGGGCCTCAGCAAGATGGTCCCCCCAGACACCCCTCTCTCTCTGCCTGGGACTCATCGAGAGAGATCATCAGAGCCCGACCCTCTCTCTGTTGGGGACTCAGCCAGAGGGTCCCCCTCAGGACCCCGTCCTCTGGGGCCTCAGTGAGAGGGACCCCTGAGTCCCACTACCTCTCTGCTGGGTCCTCTGCGAGAGGAACCCCAGAGCCCCACTCACTCGATGCCGGGGCCTCAGCGAGAGCGACTCACAACCACCCCCTTTCTCTCTCTCTCTCTCTCTGATGGGGCCTCAGCGAGAGGGTCCCCTAGGGATCCCATCTGTTGGGGCCTCATCGAGAGGGACTCCCTTGAGAACCCCTCTGCTGAGGTTTCAGCGAGAGGGTCCCCCAGCGCCCCCCTCTGCTGCTGCGGCCTAAGCGAGAAGGACTCCCAAGCACCCCTCCATCTCTGCTGGGGCCACAGCGAGAGGGTCCCCAGCGGGACACCCCCTCCCTCTATGCTGGAACCTCAGTGAGAAGGTACCCCTCAGAACCCCCTCTGCTGGGGTCAGCGAGAGGTTCCTTCTCAGACCCCCCTTTCTCTCTGCTGGTTCCTCAGCAAGAGGGTCACCCTGGGGACCCACTCTGCTGGGGCCTCAGCGAGAGGGTCACTCTCGGACCCTCCCTCTCTAACTGCTGGGACCTCAGCGAGAATGTCCCCCTCGGGACAACCTCTACTCAGGCCTCAGCGAGAAGGACCCTGTCTCTGTGCTGGAACCTCAGCGAGAGGGACCCTCCCAGCCAGAGCCTCTATCTCTGCTTGGGCATCTGAGAGAGGGTCTGCCTCGGGACCCAGTCTGCTGCGGCCGAAGCGAGAGGGACCCCCAGAGCCCCCCTCCCTAGTTGCTGCGGCCTCAGTGAGACGGACCCCCGAGCACCCCTCCATCTCTGCTGGAGCCTCAGCAGGAAGGTACCCCTCGGGACCCCCTCTCCTTGGGCCTCAGGAAGAGGGTCCCCCTCGGATACCACCTCCATCTCTGCTGGGGCCTCATCGAGAGGAACTCCCTTGAGACACCCTCTACTGGGGCCTCAGCGAGAGGGTTCCCTGGCGCCCCCTCCCTCGCTGCTGGGGCCTCAGCGAAAGGGTCTCCATAGGGACCCCCTCTGCTGGGGCCTCAGCGAGAGGGACACTTGGCACCTCTCTCTCTCTCTCTTTTCTGGGGCCCCGAGAGAAGTTAGCATTTGGACCCCCACTTGTCTCTGCTGGGGTCTCAGGGAGTGGGACCCTCGCCCCCCTCTCTCTGCTGGGGCCTCAGTGAGGGATCCCCTAGGGATCCCCTCTGCTGGGGCCTCAGAGAGAGGGACCCCTGGCGACTCCTCCCTCACTGCTGGGGCCTCAGCAAAAGAGACCACTCGGGACCCCCTGTACTGGGGCTTCAGCGAGATTGTCCACCTTGGTACCTCCTTTGCTGGGGCCTCAGCGAGAGGGTCCCCCTCGGACCGCACATCTCTGTCTGCAGGGACCTCAGCGAGGGTGTCCCCCTTGGCACCCCCTCAGCTGGGGCATCAGCAAGAGGGACCCTCGTCTTCCTCTCTCTCTCTGTTTCTGCTGGGGCCTCCGCGAGAGGGTCCCCTTCGGGACTCCACTGCTGGGTACTCAGCAAGAGGGACCACCACAGCCCCCCTAACTAGCTGCTGGGGCCTCAGTGAGTGGGTCATCCTGGGAGCCCCTCCACTGGGGCCTCTGTGAGAGCGTGTTCCTCGGACCCTCCCTCTCTCTGCTGGGGCCTCTGTGAGAGGGTCCCACTCGGGACAACCTCTGCTGGGGCCTCAGCGAGAGGGACCCTTTCTCTGCTGGGGCCTATGCAAGAATGACCCTCCCAGCCAGAGACTCAATCTCTGCTGGGGCCTCTGAGAGAGGGTCCCTTTCGGGACCCCGCCTGTTGGGGCCTAAGCGAGAGGGACCCCCAGAGCCCCCCTCCCTCACTGCTAGGGCCTCAGTGATACTGACCCCAGCACCCCTCCCTCTCTGCTGGAGCCTCAGTGAGAAGGTACCCCCCGGGGCCCCTCTCCTTGGACCTCAGGAAGAGGGTCCACCTCGGACACCACCTCCGTCTCTGCTGGAGCGTCAATGAGAGGATTACCCTCTGGAGCCCCTCTGCCTGGGCTTCAGCTAGAGTGACCCCCGGCAACCCCTCCCTTGCTGCTGGGGCCTCAGCGAGAGGGTCCCCCTCTGGAATCCCTCTGCTGGGGCCTCAGCAAGAGGGACCCCTGGTGCCACCTACCCTCTCTGCTGGGTCCTCAGCGAGAGGATACCCCTCAGGACCCCCTGTGCTGGGGCCTCAGCGAGATGCACCCCCGGAGCCCCCCTCCTTATCTGCTGGGGCCTCAGGGAGAGGGTCACCTTCGGACCCTCCCTCCCTTACTGCTGGGGCCTCAGCGAGAGGGTCCCACTCTGGACAAACTCTACTGAGGCCACAGCAAGATTGTCCCCCTGGGGACCCCCTCTGCTGGGGCCTCAGTGAGAGGGACCCTTTCTTTGCTGGGGCCTCAGCGAGAGGGACCCCTGACTCCCACACTCTCTCTGCTGGGTTCTCCGCGAGAGGGTCCCCCTGGGGAACACCTCTCCTGGGGCCTCAGTGAGAGTGTCCCCCTGGGGACCCCCTCTTATGGGGACTCAATGAGGGGTAACCCTGGCGACCCCTCCCTCTCTGCTGGGGCCTCAGCGAGAGGGTCCCCCTTGGGAACCCCTCTGCTGGGGCCTCAGCAAGGGGGAACCCCGGTGACCCACTTTGCTTGGGCCTCAGCTAGAGGGACACCCGGAGCCACCTAACCTCTCTGCTGGGGCCTAGGCGAGAAGGGACCACTCGGGACCCCCTCTGCTAGAGCCTCAGCGAGAGTGTCCCCCTGGGGACCCCCTCTGTTGGGGCCTCAGCAAGGGGGAACCCTGGCGACCCCTTCCTCGCTGCTGGGGCCCCAGTTAGAGGGTCCACTCTGGAATCCCTCTTCTGGGGCCTCAGCAAGAGGGACCCCCGGTGCCACCTACACTCTCTGCTGGGGCCTCAGCGAGAGAGATCCTCAGAGCCCGGCCTTCTCTCTGTGTTGGGGACTCAGCCAGAGGTTCCCCCTCAAGACCCTGTCTTCTGGGGCCTCAGTGAGAAGGACCCCTGAGTCCCACACTCTCTCTGCTGGGTCCTCCGCAATAGAGTCCCCGTGGGAACCACCTCTCCTGGGGCCTCAGTGAGAGGGACCCCCTCGGGACCCCCTCTGTTGGGGACTCAGTGAGGGGGAACCCCGGTGACCCCCTTTGCTTGGGCCTCAGCTAGAGGGAAACCCGGAGCCACCTAACCTCTCTGCTGGGGCCTAGGCGTGAAGGTACCACTCAGGACCCCCTTTGCTGGGGCCTCAGCGAGAGTGTCCCCCAGAGCCCCCTTCCCTCTCTGTTGATGCCTCAGCAGGAGGGTCCCCCTCGGGACACCCTCTGCTGGAGCCTCAGTGAGAGTGTCCCCCTCGGACCCTTCCTCTCTCAATGCTGTGGCCTCAGTGAGAGGATTCCACTCAGAACCCGCTCTGCTGTGGCCTCAGCGAGAGGGTCCCCCCAGACCGCCCTCTCTCTCTCTGCCTGGGCCTCATCAAGAGAGATCATCAGAGCCCGACCCTCTCTCTGTTGGGGACTCAGCCAGAGGGTCCCCCTCAGGACCCCGTCTTCTGGGGTCTCAGTGAGAGGAACCCCTGAGTCCCACTACCTCTCTGCTGGGTCCTCTGCGAGAGGGTCCCCCTGGGCACCGCCTCTCCTGGGGCCTCAGCGAGAGAGGGACCACCTCGGGACCCCCTCTGCTGGGGCATCAGCAAGAGGTTTCCCCTCGGACCCCCTCTGCTGGGGCATCAGCAAGAGGGTCCCTCTTGCGACCCCCTCTGCTCTTGCCTCAGCGAGAGTCCCCCTCGGACCTCCCCTCTCTCTGTGCTGTGTCCTCAGTGAGAGGGTCCCACTCAGGAACCCCTCTGCTGGGTCCTCAGCCCGAGGGTCCCTCTCGGAATCCCTCTCCATCTCTGCTGGGGCCTTCGTGAGAGGTTGCCCCTCAGGCAGGTATATATATATTATATATATAAATATATATTATATATATATATATATATATTTATATATTATGTAAGTATGTTAGTATTTGTGAATCACCCCTCTCTTTATCTTGTCTTTCTGCTATGAGCAATAGGTTCCGACATTTCCTGCCAGTTTCTATTTTAACCAGACTATTAGACTGTCTGGTGTGTGACCCCAGCTGTTGGGGGTCTGGCCCTCCCTTTATAAATAGCATAATCTCTGCCCGTGCTTTTGCTTATCATTCCCCTGTTATTACCACAGGGAAAATACCCACCTTCTCTACGTGGCAGCTTTGTGGGGTTTGGACATGACTGGCAAGCACCCCGTTTTCCCTTCTTTAGGAATGCAATGATTCCTGTGGAATCTATTAGTTCCATCATTCCTCTGAACTTGAGGACTCGCTCACGTGGGTGAACCTCAGCTCCTTGAATTTGAAGCTTGTGTCTGCCTGTGTTATCCCCATGTTTCTCTCTCACATACAGAAAACACCTCTGAAGTAAATGACACCACGTTCCAGTGCACCCTGACAGCGTGCTGGAATGGCAATTGCAATTCTGCTGTTCTTCAGCCCCTGCCCTGAATCCTGCCTGTGTCTGTTGGGACTGACGGAGAGGCCTCTGTTGGCCTGATAAAGAATAAAAGAGACTGGCATAATGGTGACCACCATAGCCAGTACATCAGCAGCCGACACCACCAGTTACCTTGGTGACAATGAACAAGGTCGCGGTACAGACTGCCAGAGTTATGGAACAATAGGACTTTACTGATGCACATGAGTGGGTGGGCACCCTTGTGTTGTAACTGCGGGTTGATCTGTTGGCAGAGGAACAGCAGAGGCTGTGAGATTGGGTCTAGGCCTCTTGTACCCCATCGTATGCCTTTTTGTGTGCAACACCGATGCAAGTGCAAAATGCTTCCCAAGCCCGGGAACTGCTGTCTGCTCATTGCTACTGAGCTAAAGATACTCCTATGGTCAGGGCCTCCTGTTCCCCATCATATGCTTTATGTATGTTTCACCTGTGTAGTGCTATGTTTTGCCAAGCCCAGGAACTATTGTCTGTTATTTTACAATGCTGTCATTTTTATTTAAAGTAACAAAATTGTTTTCCAGTGATTGTTTTCATGAAAATTAGATGCTTTTGAAAAAATAACTGGCATTAAAAAAACGTGTAGACAGTTACTCTGGAGAAACCTCAGATTACCTCTGCTCATTGTCTTTCTTTCTGGAAATCCTAGAACTCGGGTTAAACAGGTTGGGATTCATTTTCAACCATCATGTCAGGAGTTCTGTTTGTCTCTTGACATGTTTTGCACCTCCATGCTCTACAACGTCTTTGATCTCAGTTTACTAATGGTGGGAAATGCAGCCTCCTGGTGGTGTTGTAGTGCTCAGGAGCCCTGGAGGTAGTTGGAGAGGCTCAGCTCCCGCCCCCCAGCCGCCCGCCCCAGCTAGACTTAAACTGCAGGCTTTTGTCATTCTACAAGTAAGAACACAAAGGAGAGACAGATGAACAGTAGGACAAAAGGACAGTCCTCACTCAGATATGTGTGCAGGCAATCTCAAAAGGGACAATTTCCCCACCTGGCTGGGGTTACATTTTCCTTCTAGCATAAGGAGTGTAGCTATAGTATGTGTGGTGAGCTCCTTATGGTGGTTAAGGACACCTGGTACCTGATGCAAAGTGAGGCTTAGCTGCAGGATGCAGAGCAGGTGTGCTGAGGCTTTGGCCATGTGGAAACAGCCTGGAGCAGATGCCAGTGCAGATGGCTAGGGTGTTGGCAGTATTCAGCTTCCTGTCCCTCACTGCCTGCCTGCTTTGCCCATGTCAAGTATGTCTAATTGACTAAATCTATTGACTTGGTAATACTTTGTGTATAAAATTTCATTTCCAGAAGTTCTAGTAGATCATTTTCAAGTCAATGTCTTTTGCTTCTGCTTCTAAATCTGCTTGTATTTTATTGCTTTAAAGACAATGTTGATCACATTTCCCATGGTTACTGTTTCTCAATGTGCAATTCGTGGATCTACTTCTGCTTTTTCTCACTCTTGATATCCTATTTCCTGGTGTACCTCATCTTTCATACAGATTATTTTGCAAGTTTGTATATAGCAATAAATGTGGAGGTCTCAGAAAACTAACCTCTCTGGAGAGGATTTACCTCTTCCCTACCCACCTGTGACCCCCTCATTGATGCTCAGGACTTGAAATTAATTCCCTTAAACTATGATCCCAAGGACCCAGCACAGTGGCCTAGTGGCTAAATCCTTGCCTGGAAGTCACCAGGATCCCATATGGGTGCCACTGCGTGTCTGCTGCTCCACTGCCCATCCAGCTCCCTGTTTGCAGCCTGGGAAAGCACTATAGGATGGCCCAAAGCCTGGGGACACAGAAAAAGCTCCCAACTCCTGGCTTCGGATCAACTCCGCTCGGGTCATTGTCACTTTATCAGCAGATGGAGGATCTTCCTATTTTTCCTTCTCTGTGTAGATCTGCCTTTACATAGAAAAATCTTTAAAAATACATCTATATAATCTCGGGCTGGAAGGGTATATGAGGACTCTACTGTGTCTCATTTATTCTAACTGATGTCCAGTGGAAACTTTTGGGAGTGTGCCTGCTAGTAGCTTCTCAACTTCCAGCAGACGTAGGGCTCTGATGTCTGACCCTCTCCTAAACGTCACTTCCAAATGTGTTCAGGTCACAGAGCCCACAAAAGCAGCTCTCAGGTTTTATCGCATGAGGTTCTTTTTTGTCCTGTCAGTTTTTGCCAGATACTGTTTTGCCAGCTTTTCAGTTGCTAAGAAAGGTGCTTTAAATTTAGTTTTACTGCTTATCAGTGAGAGTAAATCCAAATAATTAAGCCTGACTTGACTAGAAATGAGATGTCACAGCTCAATATCTTAAAGCAATAGAAAAAGTAATGGTGATTTTGAGTATCATAGTAATGTTGCTATGAAGTTAGAAAATCAGGTGGAAGTAAGTACTGTGTACCCTTGAATTTTCTTCCACTGAGATTCAGTTGAAGAAAAATCCATGGAGATGGTTTGCTTTGATGGATTTGAGATAATCTGCAAGAGTGGGTAAAAAGTTCTGGCAAAGTGCAATTGAAATAGAAGTTTGGTGCAAAAGAAAAAGCCCTAAAATCCATGAACCCAGTGGTCTTCAAGTTTTTGAAAAAAATTACAAAAAACTGCAGAGATTTCAAGTGTTTTTTTTGCACTTGCACTTAATTTCCATTTTTTCCCATTGGTGTCTTGAAGTGCACTCACACAAACATTGTTGTAGACTCTTCCCCTGCCAACCTATCAAAACTGTTGGGAAAAAAATAAGGTTTTTGGTTTAAAAGTACATTTACTTAGAGTGTTCCTTTTTATCTTTAAATTTTTTAAAGATTTATTCATTTTATTACAGCCCAAGGTCCTGAATTCGTTCCAAAGGGCAGACTGCAAGCATGCGCCTCCCTTTTCCATGGCTGGTAAGTCTAGAGCTGCTTCTTGGCTTCTGTTTTATTTTATTATTTTTTAAAAGATTTATTTATTTTTATTGCAAAGTCAGATATACAGAGAGGAGGAGAGACAGGGAGGAAGATCTTCCATCCAATGATTCACTCCCCAAGTGAGCCGCAATGGCTGGTGCGTGCCAAGCCAAAGCCGGGAACCAGGAACCTCCTCTGGGTCTCCCACGCGGGTGCAGGGTCCCACAGCTTTGGGCCATCCTCAACTGATTTCCCGGGCCCAAGCAGGGAGCTGGATGGAAAGTGGAGCAGCCGGGATTAGAACCGGTGCCCATATGGGATCCCGGGACTTTCAAGGCGAGGACTTTAGCCACTAGGCCACACCACCGGGCCCTTTATCCTTAATTTGTCTTTGTTATTGCCATGAGAAAAGTTTTGGCCGAGTCATAAACAGTACCTACTCGTGCAATAAAGGAACTGATCAAACTTGCAGCGATAGTTTGTACATAGGAGACTGCTGATCTTTGGCTTCATGGTAATAGAGCTATGGTGAGTCACTGGCTTAGAGAAGGCTTCGGACAAGGCCAGCAGTCATGCATCACAGCATGTGGCCGGATATGGGGGAGAGAGTTGGAGAAGGATTTATTAAGTAATTGTCCACTATTTGAGCAGTTTAGGTCCATAAAGTGTGGCTCGTCCAGTCTGGGATGCCTAGATTTAAATTAGAGAAAAATAAAGAGGAGCATGTTGAGAAATGCCGGCTCTGTTACCCTTTTGTTGTGTCACTTTGCTGGCAAGGATGAAAGGAACTATTCAGCTATTTTCCCATAACAGTGTTAACATTGTATAAAGAATATATGTGGAAAAGAAATATTTGTGAACCTGTATTTTCATACTGTCTATATGAGCATTTGATGCTGTTTGAGGATTTGATTAGTCATTTCTGAGCCTGGGTTATGAGTTTGTCTTTTTGTACAATATTACATATTGATATGTACATTCTATGTGCCTAGGTCAAACCAGCAGCATAGCAGTCCCTAAACTAAGGGACCTACAGATAAGCCATCCTATTCTTTGATTTCAAATTTGAGAAATATTCACTTAATATGTAGGGAATCCAATTTCTGATTAATACTTTGCAAGTGGATCCACAGATGGCAACAACAATGCTACGTTCTGCATGCCAAGTGTTACACCAAGCACACTATCACTGACTTTCAGAAGGTAGGAATCAGTGATCCTATTCAACAGATGAGAAACAAAGGCACAGAGAAGTTTCTTGACAAATACATGAAGTGCTCATAACTCATTTTGGCTCATGGAAAAGCTGTAACTCGAATCCTACTTCACATAGCAGAAACACCAAAACTAGGGAACCTAAGGTAAAGCGCCAGGGCAGGGGAGGTCGTGGGGAGGGATGTTGGGTGGCAAAGTCCAGGCTTCACATTTTGTTTTGCTACTTGCTAAAGGCATGTGATTAAGTTAATTCCTGCTACTATTATGGTTAAACTGTTTAAAATATCATCCCTAGGCAAATGTTGGCAGAGATTAAGATGATGCTGGAGGACTCCTGTAGCCCATATCATGGGGTCTGGATTCCAATGCCGCTTCAACTGCGGGCTCTAAACTTCATCTTTTTTTTTTGCTTTTGTTTGGTTTTTGTTTTTTGTTTTTATTAAATTTATTCATTAATTACATTGTGTTGTAATTTCATAGGAACTGGGATTCTCCCCACACTTCCCCACACACTCCCCCCATGGTGGATTCCTCCACCTTGTTGCGTAACCATAGTTCAAGTTCAGTTGAGATTCCCTCTTAGCAAGCATATGCCAAGTATACTAACTTCATCTTAATGAGCCCTGGAAGTAACCAAGTGATAATCTGCACAGCTAGGTTCCTGCCATCCGCATACACCTGGGGATGGATATCTGACAGCTGCCTTTGGTCTGACCTAGCCCATGCTGTGGCAGGCATTTTGAGATTAAATCGGTTAATAGAAAATCTTTCTCTATTCTCTTACTCTCCTCTCTTTTTTGTAAAGTTTTATTTAACTGGAATACATTCCTTGTATTTTACTTAAAGTTAAGAGCATAATGAGATTTCCCAACCTGTCTAGCCTTCTGCCACACTCTCGCCCTTTCTCCTCCTTCCTTTATAATTTTTGTTTAACTTTTCACTGCAGCATACTTTGAGTTTATAACCACAAGTTTAATCCTCCATTAAAGAATTCCACAAGTAGTAAGTAGAAAAACCACTATTTCTCAAGAGTACAGATGAGGGTTATAAACATTAATCAAATCTCAAGGTGTCAGTTTCAGTCATATTCCACTTCTGTACTCTGTATTAGCTAACAAACAGGAAGGAAACCATTTGTCTTTGTGGGACTGGTTTATTTCAGTAAGTATAAGAGCCAAGTGTCTACTTGCCTCCATTCTTTCAAATAAATAATAAAATTTAAAACAGCCATCCTTCTTGATCAGTCATCCCTTCCCATGGGAGAAATATACTATGACTTCTTGTGTGTGTGTGTGAGAGAGAGAGAGAGAGAGAGAGAGAGAGAGAGAAGATCCTCTTAAAATATCTATTTCCAACTCATCAGAAACCAGGGAGTTGGAGTAAATGAGGCACTTGGAATGCTGACGGGAAGGTACTGAGGGGAGCTAAGTAACTTGGGAGTGATGTATAGGAGGAAAGCATTTGCCAGCATCCTCTCTGACGTCTTACAGGACTGAAAATTGTTCAATAGCGTAAAACTATCCATAAGTGCTGACTATAAATTTTGGTTTGTGGAAAGAGCCAGAGACTGAAATCACATTGTCTAACCTCAAAGAACTCCAAAAACATGACTGTAATTCTCAGTTGCAGTCTACTGAGAGTTGGGTAGGAGAAGCGAGGCCAGTTCCCTGAAGCCTTGGAAAGATTGACTGTGTGATGCCATGTTTTCTATTGCAGAAAACAATGCACAAGTCCCCTACCAATGCCAAACGGACATCAACAAATCAAATATTCTGAATGTATGTTTTTGCTTAGTTCCCTGGTAATCTTACCATAAGAACAAGGTCTACTGCAGTCACTGGGCAGCTTTTTCTTTTTTTCAGTCAAGCAAAATGAAGGAATTGTTGGAATATCATGCTTTGCTGCCAGAAACTCTCAATAAGATGAACAGTTCCAGTGAAATACATTGCCAGAGGGATTGCGTCTGCTATCATTTGAACAACTGTTTAAGTAATTACCTGCAGATGTGCAGGAAATCATGGGCAAAACCATGCTGTACTCACTTGCTACTATTTTACATGTAAACGCATTCTATGGCTTATCAGGATCTTTAACCATAAACATTTGAGTGACAAATCTCCAACTGGACCAGGAGCAGTAGCCTACTGACTAAAGTCGACACCTTTGCAAATGCCAGGATCCCACAGGGCTGCTCGCTCACTTGTATCCCAGCTGCTCCACTTCCCATCCAGCTTCTTGCTTGTGACCTGGGGAAGCAGTCAGGCCAGCCCAAAGCCTTGTGACCCTGTACTGGCATGGGAGACCTAGAAGCTCCTGGCTCAGCTCCAACTGTTGCAATCACTTGGAGTGGCTCAGCAAATGAAAGATTTTTCTGTCTCCTCATCCTCTCTGTAAATCTGACTTTACAGTAAGAATATTTTTTTAAAGATTTATTTATTTTTTTTTGGGAAGCCAGACATGTAGAAAAGAGAGAGGACAATCTTCTGTCCAATGATTCCCTCTGCCAAGTGGCCGCAACAGCTGGAGCTGAGCCGATCTGAAGCCAGGAGCCCAGGTCCTCCTCCAGGTCTCCCACGTGGGTGCAGGGTCCCAAGGCTTTGGGCCATCTTCAACTGCTTTCCCAGGCCACAAGCAGCGAGCCGGATGGGAAGCGGGACTGCCAGGACTAGACGCAGTGCCCATATGGGATTCCTGCACATTCAAGGCGAGGACTTTAACTGGTAGGCCACCTCACCAGGTCCAAAATCTTAACTCTCCAACTAAAATACTGAAGGCCAGTACATTGTGAGCTGAACATATCCCATGTTGGTAGCCCATTCCTAAACCAATGCTGGCCTTTTTTTCAAGGATAACTAGGCTGTCAGAATTACTCCATATGCATGGGGCTGAAACTTCCTAAACACACACACAAGCAAGAATTGTAAAGAAAGATGGCTTGTGTGAGCATGAACTTCACCCCATTAAGGTTCTTAAATAGTTATCTGCTTTTAGCTCATTTCCTACTACAAATTCAAATGTCTCAATTTTCCATTAGGCTGTTATAGCTTCGTCTGTTAAGCATAGCCCCGTGTTCCCTAGCATCACCTAGTAGATCATTCTTGATCTCGGAGCTTCTGACGAGCTGTGTGGATTCCAAGTGAGATTTGCCTTACTGGAATTATGCATACATGTCAGTAAGGATTGTTTTCCATCATTTAGGGACCAAGTGATTTCTAGAAAAGCCATAATGTTGAGAGTACTTCCGAAGTTATTTACTGTTACGGCATGGTAGAGAAACTGACACGTGCGTTAGACTAGACGTTAATTTGTCAGCATTGGCCAGCAACATTCCTCCTGTAGACAAACGTGGGAGTAATGCTCAAACGCTCGATACCGAGATAGGAGAAGATCAGACAAGGATGAAAGTCTGGCGCTTCTCTGCCTCGTGGAGGTGTTTGAGGAAGTAGGAAGTGGGATGCTTCACAAAGTCCGTAAAAATGGAGTCAAAAGAGAAGTTTCCATGCAGACTTGAAATCCATATGTTGGCTTTCATGATCATTCTCCACAAACATTTTAAAGACTGGTTGAAAGAGACAGTGTATGTGAGTTCTATAGCTCACCAATGTTAGGAAAAGTACAGCTGTTACTGGTTAAGTACCCAACTTGTGAGAATTCCATAATTTTTAGCTTGTATTTTCTGCCTTCTGGCTAGATGTGTTTTGGATTTTTATTCTTTGGACAGCTGTGGGTAAAAAGTGGGAAATTAATGATGATCAAATTAGACAATGGACCTACTTATTAGCTCTAGAGGAAGTCTAACTACAATGAAAATTAGACTTGTGGATTATTTGAGTTACAATTCCCTCACTTCTTTTTATGAAGTACGTTGCATTACGTGACAGTTTCATAGGCTCTGGGATTCCCACAACCCCTCCCCATGCCATCCCCCCATGGTGGATTGTTCCACCTTGTTGCAGTATTACAGTTCAAATTAAGTCAAGATTCTGTCATAGCAACCATGTAGTTTGCATAGTGTCCAGCATCTTATTGTCCAGATAAACTCCAGGTTTCTTGGGGAGACCATCTCTGGTCTGAAAATAGAGCTGGCAGAATATCATCCCAATCAATTAAAAGCCACAACAAAACATCAGCAACAAGTTACAACATTATGGAGTTAATTGGCATGGTATTGAGTAATCAGTACGTTAAAATGCAAGTTCTTAACCACATCCTGTGAGTACTTCATTGGCATTTCAATTTTAGTTTATACACGGAACCGGCTTCTATACACCTTAAAATGGCTATAGGGTACTATTCAGCTGTCTCGTGTCTATTTTCATTGGAGTATTTAGCAGTTTATAGTGTTAAAACATAACGTTGCTGAACTTGGCAGATTTTAGGATAGTCTAAACTGGCTTATAACTCTGACAAGGCATTTGTCAACAGTTGAGGTGCAGACCAGTTTTAGGAGGGGTGTGCAGAGAAATCTTCAATGCCTTAGTGAGGAGTAACCAATCTTTGTGTCCTCCCTAGTAAGGTATTTGTGAGTCCACGCCAACCATTTCCTCCTGGTTCAAAGCTTTCCTTCTTGTTCTCTATCCTAATTTTTTTTTGGGGGGGGGTCTCTGGTTCTTACAGGAGAGGGTGGGGATCCAAAGTTGGAAATAAGTAAGGATCAGAGAAAGCTCCTCTCCCTAGTCCCAAAGGAAGTTTACTGTTCTTCTGTTTCTGCAGACCGCTCAGGGCTCCTGGCTGTTGTTCCGATGACCTTGGATCCTGTCAGGAAGGATTTGGGCTTCTTCCATCCCATGTGGGAGATTCAGACAGGGGTGGATGACCTCAGAATTCTCAGGCTCCAAAGGCACTCCAATTCCCTATGTTCTTCTTGGCGGTTGGGATGTAGTCTTTGGTGCCCGTAGTGATAGTCCTTGGTGAGGATCTGGGAGTCTACAGGGTTGGGATACAAGCCTCCTCCTGTCCACCTGCTCCACTCTGGGGTGCCCCCCTGCTCTGTGTGTACGACCTGTTAAGAGATTGTCAGGATCGCTCTAGATTCCCCCTATATGTCTTTGTAGTTTGAGTTACCTGTTCCATTCCTGACAGGTTATACTTCACGTCTTCCTCACATTCTAAGCAGATGGAAGATTGCTCTCCCACCCCATTCCCAAGTAGCATAGGGTCTTAAAAGTATATCAGGTTTTACAATTCTTTGATGTAGATCATAAGCAGTTTGACTCACATTGATTGTTGGTTCATTGGTTACATCACAATATCTTATTGCATGAGCTACAGACTGTTTGGGCTTGGAATAATACTACAATTTACAGGTACTGTTTTTCGAACTGGCATCATTTCATCTTAAATTAAGGCAAATATGTGGTATCTAACCTTCTGGGATTGGCTCATTTCCCTTAGCATTACGGTTTCCATTTGGGCCCATTTGGCTACAAAACTGACTTTCATTTTGTTTAAAGCTGAGTAGTACTTCATGGAGTAAATGAACCATAGCTTTCTTATCCAGTCTTCTGCTGATAAGCATTTCGGTTACTTCCATGGTTGTACAATTGATTGTGCTGCTATGAACATAGGAGTGCATGTTGGTTTCTCGTGTAATAGTTGTTTTGGATATATTCCTAGGAGTGCTATTGCTGGATCATATGGTATGCAGACTTTCCGTTGTTCGAGTGTTCTCCATACTGATTCCCCTAGAAGCTGTACAAGTCTGCAGTCCCACCAGCAGTGGAGTAGGGTTCCCTTTTCCCCACATCCTCACCAGCAAGTGTTGGTGGTGGTTTCTTGTATGTGAGCCATCCTCACTGGCATTAGGTGGTATCTCATTGTTGTCTTAATTTGTACTTCCCTTATTGCCAGGGAAAGTTGAGCATTTTTTCATGTTTGTTTGCCTTTTGAGTTTGTTCCTTTGTGAAATGTCTGCCCATTTCTTGAGTGGTTTGTTTTGGTTGTTCTGGAGATCTTTGTATATTCTGGAGATTAGCCCCATGTCACCTATGTCGCGTGCAAAGATCTTCTCCCATTCTGTGGGTAGCTTTTTTACTTTGTTGACTGTTTCCCTTGCTGTGCAGAAGCTTCTTAGTTTGATGTAGATACATTCATTTGTTCGTGTCTTGATTGCTGTTTTTGGTGTCCTTTTCAGGAAGTTGGGACCTACCCCTAGATCTTGCAGAGTATTTCCAACATTTTCTTCCAAATGTTTGAAGGTTTCTGGATATAGGTTTAGGTCTTTTATCCATGTAGATTTGATGTTAGTGTATGGTGAGAGATGTGGGTCTATCTTTTTGTTTCTGCAGGCTATCAACCAGTTGTCCCAACAGCATTTATTGAACAGACCTTTCCATTTGCCTGGATTGTCGTTTGTCTTTTTGTCAAAGATTATTTGGCTGTATCTGTGTGGGTTCCCTTCTGGTGTTTCTATTCTGCTCCATTGATCTTCCTCTCTATCTTTGTGCCAGTACCAGGCTGTTTTGATAACCACTGCCCCATAGTATGTCCAGGGGTTCGGAACTGTAATTGGCCCTGCTAACTTCCTGTGCTTCAGGATGGTTCTAGCTATTCTTGGGTTTTTGTGTTTCCAAATGAACCTTTGAATCATTGTTTCCAGTTCCATGAAGAATGTTTTGGGTAATGTGATTGGAATTGCATTGAATGTATATATTGCTTTTGGTAGTATAGACATTTTAATGATACTGATTTTACCTATCCAGGAGCATGGGATGTTACTCCATCTTCTGAGGTCTTGTTCAATTTATTTTTTAAGCAATTTGTAGTTTTCTTCAAATGGGTCTCCTACATTTTTGGTTAGGTTTATTCCCAGATACTTCATAGTTTTCTGTTATTTTGAATGATATCTTGCTGATTAGATCCCTTTCCATCTTGGGGCTGTTTGCATACACTATAGCTGTTTTTCGTTATGTCATTTTGTACCCTGCCACTCTACCAAACTCTCGTATAAGTTCTAGCTGTCTCTGTATTGAGTCTCTTGGCTCTTCTAAAGAAACATAACACATCGCCATGGAGGAAAAAGACACGAGGTGTAGTTAAGCGAGGGAGTAAAAGTGAGGGTTTGTTCTTTGTGGCAGACTGTAAGAACAAAAGGTGAATTGTTGAATATTTTTCACCATTGCAAAGAATCTTGCTGGTAAAATAATGCACCAGTCAAAACCTGATAGTTCCAATTGTTTGCATGTAATAGTTAGCAGACGCATGTCTCCATAATTTTCTTATTAAATCAGTCTGAATGTTCCACAACAATTAAAATCCTCATGTTTTAAGTTTCTGGTTACTTGAATATATAAGGTGGTCATAATTTTAAGTGCAACTTTTTACATTTTTAATATCAATTGACACAAATATGCATCCACGGGGACTCTGTAAGGTTTTGCTGCATGTAAAGCAAACATTGGGTACTGATGAAATGGGGGTGAATAGATCTAGTTATGTAGTTCCTTGGATAATTTCCACATGGTGAAACACTCAAATTCCTTCCATCTAGCTTTATATGTATTAACTGTATGTTATATATAATGTGTAGATGCGTCCACATATGTTTGTACACACAGCATGTTATTGGTAACTGTCATCACCTTGTCATACTATAGAACACCAGAACTTAGTTCTTCTATCCAGCCATTACTTTCAACTTGTCCGTCAGACTTCTCCCATTTTTCTATCCCTCTCCCTTCTTCCCCCCAATTTGTGATATTATTCTAAATTCACATGAGATCAACTTTAAATTCCAAACAATGTTTCAAAAAGTTTGTAGAAGACAGAATTAAAGATCTGTTTATCTTGATGAAAAAGGTCTTAAAATTTGCGTTTTTCGTAAAATGAGCACCATGAATGCATATACCGTTCTTCACAATAGTCCCTAGTGACCTTTCACCTTCCTCTAGTGTTGGTTAGATTTCGCTTCTGAGCTCTCCTCTAATTTCTTTTCGCTGTTTTTAACATTTATTTTATTTTCATTACAAAGTCAGATATACAGAGAAGAGGAGAGACAGAGGAAGATGTCCCATCCGATGATTCATTCCCCAAGTGAGTGCAATGGCCCGTGCTGCACCGATCCAAAGCCAGGTGCCTGGAGCTGCTTCCAGGTGTCCCATGTGGGTGGAGGGTCCCAAGGCTTTGGGCTGTCTTTGACTGCTTTCCCAAGCCACAAGCTGGGAGCTGGGTGGAAAGTGGTGCTGCTGGGATTAGAACCGGCACCCATACAGGATCCTGGAGCGTTCAAGGCAAAGACCTTAGCTGCTAGGCCACGCCGCCGGGCCCAGCTCTCTAATTTCATTTCAATGTTTTGTTTCTAGGTTAGTCTATAAGTTTGCTGGTTTTATTTCTTTTTGAAATAACCTTGGTTTCACTGATCTTTCATGTTTTTCTCTTCATTTACTGGTTTGATCTTTATTTCTTTACTAACTTTGGGATTTAGTTTATTCTGCCTTCTCTAGATACCCAAAATGCACCTAAGCTGTTTGAAACCTTTCCATTTTTTTATGTAGGCATTTAATGCTTCAACCTTTACTTAGTACTTCTTTAGATGTCTTATGTAAGTTTTGAAATGCTGTATTTTCATTTCATTCAATTTTTAAGTTTTCTTTTGGATTTCTTCCACATTTCCTCTTTGGATTTCAGGATCATAATATTTAATCTGCAGATGGTTTTGTTTTCAAGATTTATTTGAAAGGCAGATGTTACAAAGAGAAGATTTTCTGTCCACTGGTTCACTCTCCAAATGGCTGCAATGGCCGGAGCTGAACCAATCCCAAGCCAAGAGCCAGGAGCTTCTTTGAGGTCTTCCACACAGGTGCAAGGTCCAAGCACGAGAACTATCCTCCACTGCTTTTGCAGGCCATAAGCTGAGGGCTAGATGGGAAGTGAGGCCCCCGAAACATGAACCAGTGCCCACATGGATGCCGGTGTGCAAGGTGGAAGATTAGCCTCTTGAGCCACAGGGCCGGCCCCTCAATCTATGGCTTTATATTACCAAATTTGTCTGGATTTATATTTTTGTGATTAGAAAAGATATGATGTACTTTTTGTTGTGGTTTAATATGTGGTCTTAGAGGAAGTTTAGTGTATTCAAGTACATATTCTAAAGCCAGTGCAATGAATGCTGTGTCAGTGTCTGTATACCCTAGAACTGTGGTTTTTCTTTTTGTTTTTCTTTTTGTTTTTGTTTTTTTTTTTTTTTGTTTGTTTTTTTTGCTTGCTTGACTGACATGTTAGTTGATTCCTTAACTCCACTTTTCTTGATCTGGAGCTTGACTCTCCCTTTAGATATGTATGTGTTTTTTTAAAAGATTTATTTTGTTACAAAATCAGACATACAGAGAGGAGGAGAGACGGAGGAAGATCTTCCATCTGATGTTTACTCCCCAAGTGAGCACAATGGTCGGTGCTGCGCCGATCCAACCAGGAACCTCCTCCAGGTCCCCCACGCAGGTGCAGGGTCCCAAGGCATTGGGCTGTCCTCAACTGTTTTCCCAGAGCACAAGCAGGGAGCTGGATGGAAAGTGGAGCTGCTGGGATTAGAGCTGGCATCCATATGGGATCCCGGGGCATTCAAGGCGAGGACTTTAACACTAGGCCACACTGCCGGGCCCTCCCTTTAGATATAATAAGGATTTTTAAGAAAATGACATTCTGTGCCATTGGATATATAGTACCCAATCTGTCCTATCTTATTGTTGAATTAATTCCTTGATCACTATCTGATGATCTTTGTATCTTTTTATAGCTTTTGGCTGAAGTGTATTTTGTCTAATGCACTACTCCTGCTTGCTTTAGGTTTCCACTTAGGTAGAACATTTTTTTCCATCTTTTCACCAGTGTGCGTCTTTACTAATGAGTTTCTTAAGGTACATATCCTTGGTTATTTTTTAATCCATTTAGCCAAACTCTATCTTACCTGGGAGTGTGGTCCATTGACTTTCAAAGCAGTTGCTAATAAGTAGTAACAGTAAGTAGTTGTTATTAGTAAGTAATCTATCCACTTAAAAATTAGTTGGTTTCTTCTGAGTATTCTTCATCCAGTTATGGGTGAGATTCAAAGTTTTCCATTTGGGGCCCAGCACAATAGCGTAGTGGTTAAAGTCCTCTCCTTTCACATGCCAAGATCCCATATGGGCACTGTTTCTAATCCCGGTGGCTCTGCTTCCCATCCAGCTCCCTGCTTGTGGCCTGGGAAAGCAGTCAAGGATGACCCACAGCCTTGGGACCCTGCACCCACATGGGGGACCCGCGCTCCTGGCTTCAGACTGACTGAGCTCCAGCCATTGCGGCCACTTGGAGTGAGCTATCGGACGGAAGATCTTCCTCTCTGTCTCTCCTCTCTGTATATCTGACTTTGTAATGAGAATAAATAGAAGTTTTGCATGTTCTCATGATGCTAGCCTGCTACCTTTTATTTGCTTCTGTCTGTACATTTCCCTCAAACAAGTTTTAGGAGGCCAGTTGATTCTGATGACTTTCCTGACTTTCACTCATTTTGGAGAATATTTAAGTTATAAAGGATAGTTCTACTCAGCCAAGTATTTTTGGCTGATAGGCTTACTTTTTCTTCACAACTTGAAATAAACGATTCAATTCCCTCTTGGCCTATAAAATTTCTGTTTGACAATGTTGTTCATTTAGTGGAGGTCCCCTTGAAAATGACAGTGCTTTCCTTTTGAGAATGAACAATTGTTTGTACTTAAAAGAGCTGGACCACAATAGGTCAAGGGAACGTGGATCTTTTCTGATCGTGTCAATTGACATCCTATGGGCCTTCTGTACTTGGAGGTGTACTTATTAAGATCAGGGAAGCTATGAGCTGTTTCATTGAATATGTGGCATACTCTCTTCCTCTCAGGAATTCCAAGAAAGTGTTCATTTCAGTAAGGTCTCAAAGCTCTCGGGCTGCTTTCATTCCCTTTCTCACACTTTTTTAAAAGCTGGCTAGAAAATATTGAACCTGTCTTCAAGTTCAAATATTTTTTAATTCTGTTGATCCTCATTTATCTTGACTTTCAACTATTTTCATTTTTAATTTTTCTTTAAGAAATACTTGATTTGCAAGGTAGATAAAGAGGGGGAGACAGATCCTCCATCTCAATGGCTGACATCAAGGCCTGGGCCACTGGATAGCCAGGAGCCTGGAGCTCTGTCCCTCTTGTAGATGACAGGGACCCAAGTACCTCTGCCCTCTTCTGCTGCCTCTGCAGACATATTAGCAGACATCTGGATCCAAGGTAGAATGGCCAAGACTTGAATCGGAGCTCATAGGAGATCAGTACACAGGCAGTAGCTCAGCCTGCTGCTCACAAGACCCAGTCCACAGTTGATTTTGTAATATCTGTTCAATTCCTCAAGGTCAGTCCTTTCCAAATTTCTCATATCATGCATTGATTTTCTAATTTCATTTTCTGTTGAAGTGTCTTATGTCTTTTTGAGTGTTCCACATCATTCTTTTTGGATTCTTTATTTTATTGGAAATGCAGGTTTACAGAGAGAAGCAGAGACACAGAAATATCTTCCATCCACTGGTTTATTCATCCAGTGTCCAGAATGGCCAGAGCTGAGCCAATCCAAAGCCAGGGGCTTCTTCCAGATCTCCCTCATGGGTGCACAGTCCCAAGGCTTTAGGCTATCCTCTACTGATTTCCCAGGCCACAAGCATGGAGCTGAACGGGAAGCAAAACATCTGGTATTAGAACCAGTGTCCAAATGGGATCCCGGCATGGTCAAAGTGAGGACTTTAGCTACTAGGCTACTGCACCAGACCCCTTAACTGCCAAGCTATTGCACCAGACCTCTCCCGGGTAAATTCTCAAATTTACTAGCATTACTATGTATGCACCCTTAATTCTAATGTCGGTGTACACTAGGTATTAATGTTAAACACTTCAACAATGTGGGAGTAGTATCTTATAGTATAAACAATTCTATATGTAAAACTTGCAAGGTTCATTTCTCAACATGCTTAAGCCTTTAGTATTTTGTCCCAGCTTTTCCATTCTACGATAGCCATACTTCTGTAGGACAATATTCTATAAGCAATTCTCTTCCTTAATAACCTGCTTATTTGCTCGATTTACATTTTGAAACAATCATGTAAGACTCCAAATTAAGAGATTCTATAAATTAAAACATACCACATTTTAAATACTATTGCTTTAAGCAAGTCTTACCCATTTCTCCCAATTTGTAGAAACATGTTTTAACACAAACCTGCCTCAAAACCGGGAATGAGAAGTTTTTCCAATAACCTTCTTGCTGATGAGGGAATTTCCCCTTCTCAAATGGCAGGTGAGAATCACAATGAGGACCTGAAAAAGCCCAAGGTCCTGAATTTGTTCTAAAGGGCAGACTGCAAGCATGCGCCTCCCTTTTGCATGGCTGGTAAGTCTGGAGCTGCTTCTTGGCTTCTGTTTTATTTTATTACTTTTTTAAAGATTTATTTATTTTTATTGCAAAGTCAGATACACAGAGAGGAGGAGAGACAGGGAGGAAGATCTTCCATCCAATGATTCACTCCCCAACTGAGCCGCAAAGGCTGGTGCGTGCCAATCCAAAGCCGGGAACCAGGAACCTCTTCCAGGTCTCCCACGCGGGTGCAGGGTCCCAAAGCTTTGGGCCATCCTCAACTGCTTTCCCGGGCCACAAGCAGGGAGCTGGATGGGAAGTGGAGCTGCCGGGATTAGAACCGGCGTCCATATGGGATCCCGGGGCTTTCAAGGCGAGGACTTTAGCCGCTAGGCCACGCCGCTGGATCCGCTTCTGTTTTATTGAATTCAAGAGAACCAAAAAATTTCAATTTGGCTGTTGTCTTAACTAATACATTCCTAGATAGTCTCTTATCAATAAGATGAAAATCACTTAAAAGGAGATGTTAAAACACTGTTGTTCTTCACAAGGAATCAGACTTCAATTCCATTGTCTTACAGGAAAGTTCAGAAATTATACACATCATAACCAATCTCACTATCTAATTTCAAACTGTTTTTCCTGTAAGGCAAAAGCTCACTTCTTTCTAAATAAGAACAAATCATTTAAAATATGGACCAATTTCATGATTAGGAAACATTTTGACCAATGGACATAAATACTCATTTACTTTATGCTAAATTTGATGCCTTATATGCTATTTTATAATATTGTGAAATTACAATCAAATTATTTTAAATGACAATTATATTATCCAAGTTCTGTCTCAATCTTTGAAGGTTCTAGGGATCCTACTAGAACTTTCAAAGTCAGGAGACTTGGTTTCAAACTGAAGAATTGAGGTGTAAATTAAAGTACACTTAACATGTAACTGAATATGTGAATGGATACTGAATTTTAGACCTGATCAGTGCCAGGATAACACTGTAAGCTGAAGACTAAGCAGCAAGAAAACGGTACAAGAGCCTTAGCCCAGCAGAGGTGGGGAGTCGGGTCTGACCGAGTCCTGTTAGATGAGTTAGACCTCTCTCAAATTACGTACCAGGAGAGAGAAAGGGGGCCAGTCGTGGTCCGTCCCATCTTGTCTGTCAGTCATACACAGACCCAATTCTGAACAGGAACAACTAAATTCATGACACAGATAGAAGTCTTGTCTGGACAGAAGAAATAGGACTCTAACTGACTAAGCAAACATGCACAATCACTACACACGTCAGAACAGACATAAAATTCAACCTTTTGTGACTTCCAACCTCTTCTTTGACATACTTCAACCTGGAAATGTTTCGTAAAGCAAGCACATAGGTTCATCTCGTGCTTAGCGTTAATTTAACCGTGGATTTGGTCCACTGGTTACTTTTATGTATAACTGCTAGATGAAGTTACAGAACAAGTTTCCATTTTTTTCTTATGAATGTTACATCGCTTATGTCTTACCCTGTCCCTCCCAGCTAGGGGTTAGGGCTATGAGGTAGAGCTAGAGAAATTCAGGCCCTAAGGGTGGCCTGGGTGAGGTCAAGAGAAAGTGGAAAAGCAGATAAGGGCAAAGGTGAAAGTGGCTACAATGGAGAGGAAATCTGTGTGCTACCCAGTGAGGAGAGCAAATGGAGACCTTCAGACAGGGGGATGGGCCCGCCCTCGCAGCAAGACCAGGATCGTGGGGTGATGGGATTATCATCCAGCCTTACATATGCCTGAGCCAATTCTAGGAGCAAATGTACACCATAAAGGCTGTCGGAGATCTCACAAAAGAATCCTTTCATCTAAAGTTTCGCTAAAACTACAGCAAATAGTTCCTTCTACTGTGCTGATCGTTGACATGGCTCAGAATAGGTTACATAGACAAGATTGGACAGAAAAACATCTGCTGCAGCCCCTCTTCCTTCCTCATGGTTTGTTGGTAAAAGGGCAGGATTTTCCCAATCCAAGCGATTGAAAGAGGTGACCCACTTCTATGGCTCATAATGGCAGTCAATGGTGCTGAGGTAACCTTGAAGGGAGGCTGCCAGCCTGTTGCTGTTTCTTCGAACCCATTCAAAATCATTCATTCGGGCCTGGCGGCGTGGCCTAGCGGCTAAAGTCCTCGCCTTGATCGTGCCGGGATCCCATATGGACGCCGGTTCTAATCCCGGCAGCTCCACTTCCCATCCAGCTCTCTACTTGTGGCCTGGGAAAGCAGTTGAGGATGGCCCAAAGCTTTGGGACCCTGCACCCGCGTGGGAGACCTGGAAGAGGTTCCTGGTTCCCGGCATCGGATTGGCACGCACCAGCCCATTGTGGCTCAGTTGGGGAGTGAATCATTGGATGGAAGATCTTCCTCTCTGTCTCTCCTCTCTGTATATCCGGCTTTCCAATAATAATACAATCTTAAAAAAAAAAATCACTCATTCAAGAAGGGACAACAAGCTTTGCTGGTTCAGTCTTCACACCTAAAGCCTAGCTCTCTGATCCTGATCAATTGGCAGATCTAATTCAGAAGGTAAGTATAAGCTCTGGGCACCCCTCCAACAGACAAATGCACCCACTGGAGGGGACTGCCCTCCTGGACAAGGGCAGCCATAAGCATGAAAGAATTTGAAAATGTTCACACATGAAACAATTTCTTAGGGCAATAATGAGCAAGTAGCCTTGGCCCAGGGAGAGTTAGGCTCGCTCCTGGCATGGCTTTAAGTCCTGCATTCCAGGAATCACACTCCACTGGGCAGTTCCCTTCAGGGATAACCCTAATGGGAAAGGCCTGGAGTACCTCACGCTGCCCGAACAGAATGCTTGCAACTGGCGCTGTGCTCTGACTCCCCTTGAGCTGGGGGTGGTTTCCTGCCCTCTGAGCTGCCCAGAATCTCTGGTTGGGGCGGCTGAGGTGGGCCAGGGCCAATGTCCTGAGCATCAGTTTTGCTCTTCCCTTGCCAAGCATTGTCGGAAAATAAATTAACCAATGTTACCGATGGATGCCAATCTGAACCGGGTCCCTCAGACCTTGAGTGCCTGAGCACCTAGGATTTCTAACCCTCGAAACTTCAGCATGTAATTTAGCGCCTTAAGCGCAGGATGATCAGGTTCCTCACCATTACTGCCCATGTTTAAGGACAGTAGAGGAGAGTGGCCCTCGGATACCCAGTCAGGTTGTCCGGCCAAGGAGATCCTGTGCAGAGTTTTGGGTAATGCCCAAGTGTCACATTGGACAGAAACCGCCAGTCCTCACACAAGTTCACCCCAGAGCCATGCATCCAAGGCCATCTCTCAAAGCAGGAGATGAGAGGTTAGGCGCAGCATTGTCTTTTTCCCTATCACCTACCTTAACTTCAAGTTGTCAGGGGATTCGACTGGAGATAAGCTGGGAATGGGTGGTGGTGTGTGACCACCTTCGTGCAGAGCTGTGGGGTGCCAAGGGTCACTTACGCAAAGTACACTACAGCTCGACGGGAGGATTACAGCACTAAAGGTGAGTCCCAAGAGAAGAAGGCGACCTGAAGAACCACAACTTGTGTGAGGATGTGCTTCACTCAGGAGGAGCGAGGAGGGGGCAGGGGTGGAGGGGAGGAGCAGAATGGGGGGCCCCTGCGGCTGGAGGAGAGGAGCAGAGTGGGGAGCTGCTGCGGGTGGAGGGCAGGGGAGCAAAGTGGGGGGGCCTCGGCTGGAGGGGAGGGTAGCCAGGGAGCAGAGCAGAGTGGGGCCCCTCGGCGGGAGGGGAGTGGAGGGGAGCCTGGGAGCAGATTGGAGCAGACTGGGGGGCCCCGCAGGAGGGGAGCTGCAGTTTGGAGGGGAGGTCACGGAGCTGAGCTGAGTAGGGGGTATCCTGCAGGGAGGGGGCTGGGGTCTTGCAGCAGACCAGAGCAGCAGAGCAGCAGAGCAACAGAGCCCCTTCCAAGCAAGGCGCCCCCCCCCCCCCGAGGAGGTGGCCAGGGTCCAGGAGCAGAGCGATTGCAAGGGAGAGGATAAGAGCCAGGGAGCAGAGCAGAGTGGGGCCCCATGGCTGGAGGGGAGGGGAGCCGGGGAGCGGATCTGAGCAGACTGGGGGGCCTGTGCAGGAGGGGAGCCCTGGAGGGGAGCCCCGGAGCAGAGCAGAGAGGGGGTTCCCATGAGTGGAGGGGAGCGGAGCCCCGGAACTGAGCAGAAGGGGTGGTCGCGGAGTGAAGCAGAGTCAGGGGGGATCCTGTAAGGAGGGGGCCGATGTCGCACAGCTGAGCCACAGAGCAGCAGAGCAGCAGAGCCACATTGGAGCAGGGCAGCATGGCAAGGAGGTGGGCAGGGTTGCGGAGCTCAGTGGAGCATAGCAGGAGAACAGAAGAGCAGAATAGCAGCAGAGCCCCTTCAGAGCGGGGCAGAACCGCGAGGAGTGGGCGGGGGTCCTCCAGCAGAGATCCTTCTGAATGGGAGGCCCAGCGAGGTGGGGGTGTGGTCGCTGAGCAGAGCAGCAGAGCAGCAGAGCCCCTTAGGAGCGGGGCAGACCCCACCGAGGAAGTGGCCAGGGTCCAGGAGCAGAGCAGCAGAGCAGCAGAGGCCCTTCTGAGCAGGGAAGCCCCGTGAAGCCCCACCAAGGAATGCTTCACCATCCTCCAGGGGCATCCTGGATTCAAGACTCTTTCTGCTGTGGACCACCTGTGGACCATCAGCTGCCACTGATGTGCCACCTGAACCAAGAAACCCCAATAGTTGACGTGTCTTCTCCACAGAGGCTTTCTCACCAGGAGAGGTAGAGTAGCAGCATGCCTAGATGCCTTGTTGGTGCCCGCTGCTCTCTCAACACGGAACAGCCAAAGTTGTGCCAGCAAGGGGGACAGGTACTTTCACCGGCCTGTTGAAGGAGCTGCTGAAGAAACTGGTAAGGGATGTTGTCGGGTGCTGCGGGTTTTGGTGGTTGGGGAGGGGCCCTATGGTGTCAAGCCTCAGCCTGTGAGGCAGTTCAGCTGTATGGGTGCTGCTTCAAGACCTGACAGCATCCTCTGCAGTCCAGCTCCCTGCTGATGGTGCTGGGAGAGCAGTGGAGGATGTTGCAGGAGCTTGTGCCCCTGTGGCCCTGTGCCCCTGTGGGACATGTGGAGGAAGCTTCTGGTGTCCAGGCTTGTCCTGGCCCAGCCACATCTGGCTCTGGTGGTTGTCCCTGGGGAAGTGAGGCAACAGATGCAAGAAAGATTGCTCTCTCTCCCTCTCTGTTCCTTTGTGTTTCAAACAAAACAGGACAGAACCAGACAGGCATGCAGGAGGGAAGAAAGCAAAAGAAAGCTGCTGTCCTGGGTGGTAGGGAGTGTGCTGTGTGCTGTGCTGTGTGCTCTAGACTGCTTTTCTCTGCCAATGCAGACCCCAAGGGTGTGCGTAGGGCTTCTGTCCTGGGACTTCTGTGCAACCTCTCCAAAGCGTGTCCTTGAGAGTGAATTTCTCTTAGGCTGGGTTTGTTTCCCTTGTTTGTGCAGGAGAGCCTGGAGGAGCATCCTGCAGTGAGTCTTGTTGTCTACGACAGGGCGCATAAGCTACCCTTTCTACCCCTGGTTGGCTGAGGCATTTTGAGCACTAGAAGGTCCAGCCCCAGCCATCCTAGTGTCAGGTGGGAATCCCGGACAGAATTCCTTTATATGTGTCCCTTGAAGATTGGGCTCCAAGGCCAAACAGCCCACATACGAAGGATCAGGAGGGGGTGGAGGATGCTTGTGGCCTTGCATCAGGCCGGGTCACTGTGCTAGGAAGTGGCTGTCTGTCTTCACCAGCAAGGTAGAACCTAGGGCACAGGGAGAAAACTAAAAGCTGGAGTTCCACGTCACGGTCCCCAGAGGCCCTGTGGGAAGTGGAGCCCCAACGTCAGCAAGCACACGAGCCCTATGGGAGCTGGAGTCCCATGTGAGCATGCCCACAGACATTCTGGGAGCTGGAGTCCCACATCAGTGTGCCCTATGGCCCTGTGGGACCTGGAGTCCCATGTCTGCATGCCCACGGGATCTCTTTGACCTCGATCCTAATTCAACATGCCCCAATCTCTGGGGAATCTGGAGTCCCACCTCAGCGTGGCCATGGACCCTCTGAGACCTGGAGTTACACACCAGGTGACTACCAGTGATCTTTTGCAGATGAGGTCCCCGGAAACCTTTCCAGGATCCAGCAGCAGAGGATCCTCCACCCTGCTGGGGTCCAGCAGCAGAGGATCCTCCACCCTGCTGTGGTCCAGCATCAGAAGGCCTTCCTCTGCTGCTGGTGTCTGGCAGCAGAGGACACTCCTCCCAGCTGGGGTCTGGCAGCAGATAACCGTTCTCCCTGCTGAGGTTCAGCAGCAGAGGACACTCTTCCCTGCTGGGGTCTGGCAGCAGAGGACCCTCCTCTCTGCTGGGGTCCTGCCTCAGAGGACCCTCCACCCGGCTGTTGTCCGGCGGCAGAGGACCCCACTCAGTGCTGGGGTCCGACAAGAGTGGAGCCCCCTCCGGTGCAGGTGTCTGGCACCAGAGGACATCCCTTTGCAGGGGTTTGGCATCAGAGGATTCTTCTCTCTCCTGGGGTCTGGCACCAGAGGACCATCCTCTTCTGCTGGGGTCCAGCAGTAGAGCACCCACCACTACTGTTGGACCCCAGCAGAGAGGAAGCATCAGAGGACCCTCCTCTCTGCTGGGGTCTGGCAGTGGAGGACCCTCCTGCTGCTGGGGTCCAACACAACAGGACCCTCCTCTCCTTCTGTGGTCTGACACCAGAGGACCCTTCTCTTCTGCGGGGTTCCGGCACAGGAGGAGCCTCCACCCTGCTGGGGTCCTGCAGCAGAGGACCCTAGTCTGATGCTGGGAATCGGCAGCAGAGGACGCTCCTCTGCTGCCTTTCCCCAGCCGAGAGGAAGAAGCAGATGACCCTCCTCTCTGCTGGGCTCCAGAACCTGAGTAACCTGCTCCCTGTTTGGGTCCGGCAGCAGAGGACCCTAGTCTCTGCTGATGTTCGGCACCAGAGCACCCTCTTCTTTGCTGAGGTCTGGGAGCAAAGGACCCTCCTCTCTGCTGGGGTCCGGGCCCAGAGAACCCTCCTCTCTTCTGTGGTCCTGCACTAGAGGATCCTCTTCTGCTCCTGGGGTTCCACACCAGAGGACCTACCTCCTGTTGCTGGGGTCCGGGCCCAGAGGACACTCCTCTACTGCTGGGGTCTGGCACCAGAGGGCCTTCTTCTGTTGCTGGTTTCTGGCAGCAGCAGATCCTTCTCCCAGCAGGGGTCCCACAGTGAAGGATCTCTACTGCTGCTGGGGACGACACCAGAGGACCCACCTCTCTGCTGGGGACCAGCGCCTGGGGACCCACCACTCTGCTGGGGTCCAGCAGCAGAGGACACACTCCTGCTGCTGGGGTCTGGCAGCAGAGGACACTCAGCTTCTGGTGGGATCAACAGCATAGAACCTTTGTCTCTGCTCAGGTATTCCAGCAAAGAACCATATTCTCTGCTGGTGTCCAGCACAGGAGGACCCTCCTCTCTGCTGGGGTCTGGCAGCAGAGGACCCTCCTCTCTGCTGGGGTCTGGCAGTAGAGAACCCACCTCCCTGCTTGGGTTCAGCAGTGGAGGACCCTCCTCTGCTGCTGGGGTCCGGCGGCAAATAACCCTCATCCCTCCTGTGTTATGGCAGCAGAGGAACCTACTCTCCTACTGGAACCCAGTAGCAGAGGACCCTCCTCTCTGATGGACTGGGGTCCAGCAGCAGAAGACCCTCCTCTCTGCTGCACATCAGCAGAAAGGAAGCCGCAGAGGACCCTCCTCTCTGCTAATGTCCAGCAGCAGTGGACCCTCCTCTGCTTCTGGGGTCCAGCAGCAGAGGACACTATTCTGCTGCTGTGGTCCGCGAGCAGAGGTCCATCCTCTGCTGCTGGAGTCCAGAAGAAGTGGGCCCTGCTCTGCTGCTGGGGTCCGGCTGCAGTGGACCATCCTCTGCTGGACCCCAGCAGAGAGAAAGCAGCAGAGGACCCTCGTATTTGCTTGGGTTGAGCAACGGAGGACCCTCCTCTCTGCTGGGGTCCAGCATCAGAGGATCCTCCTCTGTGCTGGAGTCCAGCTCAGAGGAAGCAGCAGAGGACCCTCCTCTCTGCTGGGGTCCGGCACCAGAAGACCCTACTCTCTGCTGGGGTTCAGCACCATAATACCCTCCTCTCTGCTGAAGTCCGGCATCAGAGGACACTGCTTCCTGCTGGGATCCTGCAGCAGAGGAGCCTCAGTACTGGAATCCGGCAGCCAAGGACCCTCCTCATTGCTGGAATCCGCCACCTGAGGACCAACCTCCACTGCAGGAGTCCGGCAGCAGAGGACACCCCTCTGCTGTAGTCCGGCAGCAGAAGCCCCTGTACTCTGTTGGTTTCCGTGAGCCGAGGACCCTCCTCTGCTGCTGGGGTCCAGCAGTAGTGGACCCTACTCTCTGCTGGGGTCCTGCAGCAGAGGAACCCCCTGTCTTCTGGATTCCAGCAGAGAGGAAGTAGAAGAGGACTCTCCTCTCAGCTGGTGTCCGGCAGCAGAAGACCGTCCTCTCCTGCTGGCGTCAAACAGCACAGGACCCTGCTCTCCTAATGGAACCCAGTAGCAAGAGGACCCTCCTCTCTAATGGACTGGGGTCCAACAGCAGAGGACCATCCTGTCTGTTCGGGTCCAGCAGCAGAGTACCTCTTATCTGCTTGGGTCCGGCAGCAGATTACCCTCCTCTCTGCAGATGTCCGACAGCAGAGCACCCTGTCTGATGGCGTCTGGCAGTAACTGATCCTCCTCTCTGCTGGGGTACAATAGCAGAGGACCCTCCTTTCTGCTGTGGTCTGGCACCAGAGGACCCTCCTCTTCTGCTGGGGTCAGGGACCAGAGGACCATACTCATTGCTGGCATCCAGCACCAGAGGACCATCCTCTGCTGCTGGGGTCCGAAACCAGAGGACCCTCCTATCCTCTCTACCCCTGCAGAGAGGAAGTTGCAAAGGACTCCCCTCTCTGCTGGGGTCTAGTACCAGAGGACCCTGTTCTCTACTGTGGTCCAGCACCATAGGACCTTCCTCTCTGTTGGGGTCTAGCAGGAGAGGGCGCTTGTCTCTGCTAGGGTCCAGCAGAGAGGGAGCAGTACAGCACCTTCCTCTCTGCTGGGGTCCAGGAAACTCTTCTGCTACTGGACCCCAGCAGAGAGGAAGCTGCAGAGGAGCCTCCTCTCCTGCCTAACACCAAAGAGAGGAAGTAGCAGAGGACCATCCTGTTCTGCTGGTGTCCGGAAGCAGAGGACCATCCTCTCTCCTGTGGTCTGGCAGCAGAGGACACTCCTCCCTGCTGGGGTCCAGCAGCAGAGGACCCTCCTCTGCTACTGGTGTCTGGCAGAAGAGGAAGATCTGTTGCTGGGGTCCGGCACCAGAGGACCCACCCTTTGCTATTGGGGTCCAGCAACAGAGGACCCTCTTCTGCTGCTGGACTCTGACACCAGAGGACACTCCCAGCTGGCGTCCGGCAACAAAGGACCCTCCTCCGTGCTGGGGTCTGGCACCAGAAGACTCCTCTCTCTACTGGGGTCCAGCAGCAGAGGACCCTTCTCTTGTGCTGCGGTCTGGCAGCAGAGTACCCTCCTCTCTGCTAGGTTCCGTCCACAGAGGACCCTACTCTTTGCTGGGGTGTGGCAGCAGAATTCCCTCCTATTTGCGGTAGTCCAGCAGTAGAAGACTTTACTCTCTGCTGGGCTCTGGCAGCAGAGGACCCCCCTCTGCTGCTGGGGTCTGATAGCAGAGGACCTCCCTGCGCTGCTGGGGACTGACAGCAGAGAACCTCCCTGCACTGCTGGCGTTTGGAAGCAGAGGACGCTTCTCACTTCTGGTGTCCAGCAGCAGAGGACCCTCCTGCCTACTGGGTTTCAGCAGCAGAGGACCCTATTCTCACGCTGCACCACTGCAGCAGAGGACCCTTCTGTGCTGCTGGACCACAGAAGAGAGCAAGATGCAGAGGACCCTCATCTTCTGCTGGGGTCCGGCAGCAGAGGACCCTCCTCTCTGCTGCGGCATGGTAGCAGAGAACTCCCCTCTCTGAAGCGGTCCGGGAGAAGAGAACCCTCCTCTCTCTTGGGGTGCGTCATGAGAGGATCCTCCTCAGCTGCTGGGTTCGGGAACCGGAGGATTCTCCTGCTGGGGTCTGACTGCACCACAGGACTCCCCTTTCTACTGTGTCTAGTAACAGAGGAGCCTCCTCTACTGCTGAGGTCCAGCACAAGAGGACCCTCCTCAATGCTGGGGTCCAGCAGCAGATGACCCTCCTCTCTTCCACAGTCCTGCAGCAGAGAACCCTCCTTTTATGCTTGTTTCCAACAGCAGAGGACCCTCCTCTCCTTCTGGACCCCTGCAGCAGAGGACACTCCTCTGCATCTGAACCACAGAAGACAGGAAGTTGCAGAGGAACATCGTCCCCTACTGGACCCCAAAGAGAGGATGCAGCAGAGGACCATCCTCTTCTGCTGTGGTCCAGGAGCAGAGGAAACTCCTCTCTGCTGGGTCCAACAGCAGAGGACACTGCTTTGCTGCTCGGGTCCAACAGCAGAGGAACCTCCACTGCTGCTCGGGTCCGGCAGCAGAGAACTCTCTTCTCTGCTGGGGTCCAACAGCAGAGGACCCTCCTCTGTTGGGTCCGGCAGCAGAGGACACTGCTTTGCTGCTGGGGTCCTACAGCAGAGGATTGCTGCTTGGGTACGGCAGCAGAGGACCCTCCACTGCTGCTG
The DNA here is from genome assembly GCF_030435755.1 of Ochotona princeps. Taxonomy (NCBI): domain Eukaryota; kingdom Metazoa; phylum Chordata; class Mammalia; order Lagomorpha; family Ochotonidae; genus Ochotona; species Ochotona princeps. The sequence continues at coordinate 84,679 of NW_026696900.1, read as the reverse complement.
GGGTCCAGTACCAGAGGACTCCCCTTTGTGCTGAGGTCCAGCAACAGAGGACCCCCCTCTGCTTCTAGGGTCCGGCACCAGAGGAACCACTTGTGCTGCTAGGGTCTGGTACCCGAGGACTCCCCTCTCCTGCTGGGGTTCAGCAGCAGAGGACCTTCTACTCTGCTGGGGTCCAGCACAAGAGGACCGCCTTCTGTTGCTTGGGTCAGGCAGCAGAGGACCTGCCTCTGCTGCTGGACCCCAGCTGGTAGGAAGCTGCAAAGGACCCTCCCCTCCTGCTGGACCCGTGCAGCAGAGGACCATCATCTGCTGCTGGACCACAGCATAGGGGAAGTTGCAGAGGACCCTCATTCCCTACTGGACCCCAAAGAGAGGACACAGCAGAGGACCCTACTCTTCTACTGGCGTCCTGCAGCAGAGGACCCTCCTCCCTGCTGTGTTCCGGCAGAAGAGGACTCTCAACTACTGCTCGGGTCCGGCACCAGAGGATCCTCCTCTGCTGTTGTGGCTCGGCAGCAGACAATCCTCTTCCCTGCCTGTATCTGGAAGAAAAGGACCCTCCTCCCTGCTGTGGTCTGGCAGCAGAGGAACCTCCAATGCTCTTGGAGTACGACACCAGAGGACCCTCCTTCTGCTGCTGTTTTCTGGTACCAGAGGACCACCCTCTGCTGCTGGGGTATGGCACTAGAAGACCCCCCTCTGCTGCTGGAGTCTGGCAGCAGAGGACCCTCCTTCTGCTGGGTTCCGGCAGCAGAGGACCCTACTCCCTGCTGGGATCCAGCAGCAGAGGACACTCTTCCCTGCTGCAGTCCGGCAGTAGAGGACCTTCCTCTGCTCTTGGTGTCAGGCAGAAAAGGACCCCCATCTGCTGCTTGGGTCCAGCAAAACAGAACCCTCTATGATCTTAGGCCTGGCACAAGAGGACAACCCTTTCTGTTGGAGTACACCACCAGAGGTGCCTCGTCTCTGCTGGGGTGGATCAGCAGAAAATGCTCCTCTCTGTCTGGGTCCGGCAGTAGAGGACCCTACACTGCTGCTGCGTCCGACAGCAGAGGACCCTCTTCTTCTGCTGGACCCCAGCAGAGAGGAAGCAGCAGAGAACCATCCTCTCTGCTGGTGTCTAGCATGAGAGGACCCATCTCTCTGCTGGGATCCAGCAGAAAGGAAGCAGAAGAGGACCCTCCTCTCGGCTGGAGTCCCGTAGCAGAGGACCTTCCTCTTCTTTTGGGTTCAGCAGCAGAGGACCCTCCTCTCTGCTGTAATGCAGCACCAGAGGAAACTTTTCTTCTGCTGTGGTCCAGCAGCAGAGGAAACTCCTCTCTGCTGGGGTCCAGAAGCGGAGCACCCTCCTCTCTGCTGAGTTCTAGCACCAGAGGACATTCTTCTCTGCTAGGATCCAGCACCAGATGACCATCCTCTCTGTTGGGGTCCAACATCCGAGGACCCTCCTCTATGCTGGCGTCCGGCAGTAGAGGACCCTCCTCTCTTTTTGGGTCTGCCAGCAGAGGTCTCTCCTCCCTGCTGGGGTCCGACAGCAGAGGACCTTCATCCATGCTGGAGAGCCTTGGATGAGCGTCCCGCACTGAGTGCTGATGGCCACAAGAGGGCGCCCAAAGCCGCCATTCGTTCTTTTCTTTTTTTCTTTTCCTTTTTTTTGTTTTTACAGGTTTATTTATTTTATTCCAAAGTCAGATATACAGAGAGGAGGAGAGACAGAGAAGAAGATCTTCTGTCCGATGATTCACTCCCCAAGTGAACCACAATGGCTGGTGCACGCTGATCCAAAGCCGGGAACCTGGAGCCTCTTCTGGGTCTCCCATGTGGGTGCAAGTTTCCAAAGCTTTGGGCCGTCCTCGACTGCTTTCCCAGGCCACAAGCAGGGATCTGGATGGGAAGTGGAGCAGCCGGGATTAGAACAGGTGCCCATATGGGATCCCGGCTCGTTCAAGGCGAGGACTTTAGTTGCTAGGCTACGGCGCTGGGCCCCAAGCTGCCCTTTCTACTCCTGGTGGGCTCAGGCCTTCTGAGCTCTAGACAGTCCAACCCGAGCCATCCTAGCATCAGGTGGGTGTCCCGGACAGTATTCTGGTACACGTGCTGTTGAAAGATCAGGGCTCCAAGGCCGAACAGCCCACATACCAAAGCCCGGGAGGGGTGGAGGACGCTCGGGGCCTAGCATCAGCCCAGGCCTCTGTGATAGGAAGTGTCAGGGTGCCTTTAAGAGCAAGGCACTTAAAGAACCCTGGGAGGTGGTGTCCTATGTCAGCATGCCCACAGGCCCTCAGGGAGCTGGAGTCCAACACCAGCATCCTGGAGGCCCTGAGAGCTGGAATCCCGCACCTGTGTCCCACAGGCCCTCTGTGAGCTGGTGTTACACACCAGCCCACTGGGGTTGTACTGTGCCAGATGAGGTCCCGGGAAACCTTATCGCCACCCCCCTTCCTTGCAGAGCACCCTGAGATGTAGGCTCTGGGCGTTCTTTGGCAAGTGGAGCATCTCCCTGATGAGCTACCAAGAGGGCTTCATGGACTTTTATTTTTTTTTCATTCCAAAGTCCGAGATACAGAGAGGAGAAGAGGCAGAGAGGAAGATCTTCCGTCCGATGATTCACTCTCCAAGTGAGCTGCAACAGCCGGTCCCCTTGGGACCCCCTCTGCTGGGGCCTCAGCGAGAGGGTCCCCCTAGGAACTGCATCCTTTGCTGCTGGGGCCTCAATGAGAGGGTCACCCTCAGGACCCCCTCTGCTTGGGCCTCAGTGAGAGGGACCCTTTGCCCACCCTTCCCTCTCTATCTCCTGGCACATCTGCGAGAAGGTCCATCTCAGGAGCCCCTCTGCTGGGGCCTCAGGGAGAGGAACCCCCGGCGAACCCCTCCCTCGCTGCTGGGGCCTCAGTGAGAGGGTCCCACTCGGGACACCCTCTGCTGGGGCCTCAGCGAGGTGGAACCCTGGCGACCCCTCCCTGGCTGCTGGGGCCTCAGCAAGAGGTACCCCTCGGCACCCCTTCTCCTGGGGTCTCAGCTAGAGGGACACCCGGAGCCATCTAACCTTTCTGCTGGGGCCTAGGTGAGAAGGTACCACTTGGGACCCCCTCTGCTGCGGCCTCAGCGAGAGTGCCCCCCGAGCCCCCTTCCCTCTCTGTGGATGCCTCAGCGGGAGGGTCCCCGTCGGGACCCCCTCTACTAGAGCCTCAGCAAGAGTGTGTCTCTCGGACCCCTCCTCTCTCTCTACTGTGGCCTCAGCAAGAGGGTCCCCCTTGGAAGCCCTCTGCGGGGGCCTCATCGAGAGAGATCCTCATAGCCTGACCCTCTCTCTCTTTGGGGCCTCAGCGAGAGGGTCCACCTCAGGAACCCCGTCTTCTGGGGCCTCAGTGTGGTGTCCAAGGGTGTCAAGCCTCAGCCTGCCAGGCAGATGGCCTGTATAGGTGCTGCTTCAGGTCCTGGTTGTTTCTCCTGCAATCAGGCTCCCTGCTGATTATCCCGGGAAAGCAGTGGAGGATGGTGCAGGGGTTGTGCCCCTGTGCCCCATGAACCTTTATGACATGTGAATGAAGCTCCTGGTTTCTGGGCTTGTCCTGGCCCTGCCACAGCTGGCTCTAGTGGAAGTGAGCCAGCAGATGCAAGAAAGTTTGCTCTGTCTCACTCTCTGTTCTTCTGTACTTCAAAGCAAACAGGACAGAGGGATACAGGCAGGCAGGAAGGAAGAGAAAGAAAGCTGCTGGCTTCCTGGGAGGGAGTGTGCTGTGTGCTGTGTACTGTGCTGTGGCTCTAGACTGCTTTTGTCTGCCAACGCGGACCCCAAGGACATGTGTAGTGTTTCAGTCCTGGGACTCCTGTGCAACCTCCCTGAAGAATGTCCTTGAGAGTGAATGTCTCTCAAGCCAGGTTTGTTTCCCTTGTTTGTGCAGTAGAGACTGGAGGAGCGTCATGCAATGAGTCCTGCTGACCACGAGAGGGTGCGCAAAGCTGCCCTTTCTACCCCTGGTTGTCCTCAGGCCTTTTGAGCACAAGAAGGCCCAGCCAGAGCCATCCTAGTGTTAGGTGGAGGTCCATTACAGTGTTCCTGGATATGTGTCGCTGGAAGATTGGGGTCCAAGGCAGAACAGCCCTCATACCAAGGTCCAGGAGGGTTTGGAGGACGCTTGTAGCTTTGCATCAGCCTGCGCCTCTGTGCTAGGAAGTGGCTGTGTGCCTTCACCAGCAAGGTACAACCTAGGGCACGGGGAGAAACCTGGGAGATGGAGTCCCACATCAGTGTGTCCATGCACCCTGTGGGAGCTGGAGTCCCACATCAGCGTGCACACAGGCCCTCTGAGAGCTGGAGTCCCACATCAGCATGCCAACAGACCCTCTGGGACCTGGAGTTACACACAGGCTGACAAGCCCTGATTTTTCACAGATGTGGTCCCCAGAAACATTTACACCACCTCCTTTCCTAGCTGAGCAACCCTAGGTAGGCCCTTGGCTTTCTTTACCAAGTGGAGCAGCTCCCTGATGGGCTGCGGAGAGGCCTTCATGTGTTTTTGCATGTGTGGAGTGGCAGTTATGGTGATACAACACGCAGCATTCCTCTGCCTAGCTTGGTGGGTGTGTGCTGTGTGCTGTGTCCTGTGGTTCTAGACTGCTTTTGTCTGCCAATGCAGACCCCAAGGGCATACGTAGGTCTTCCGTCCTGGCACTCCTGATTTTTCCAGAAGGGATAAGTAAGTGTGAAAGAGGCCTTTATAGTGATTGAATTGAGAAAACAAGTGTAAAGCAATATTATTCTAGGCACATCGGGATATATATATATATATATATATATATATATATATATATATTTATATTTATATGTATATATATAGCGCCATATTACCAATTTTTCATCTGGTTGCTACACATTCCTGATCTCTATATGTACTTGTTCTTTTACTTCTACTAGAATTTCTTTTCCTCTTTGTATAAATATCTACCTGTAACATTTTTCCAAATCCAGTTTATAAAGTGCCGTGTCTGTGCAGCTGTACTCATACATAATCTCTTTCTCCCACTTCACACGCACACACACGCGCACGCACACACACACACACACCTATAGTGTACAGCACTAGTTTCTTTGAGACATAATCCTTAGCAAACACCATATTCCTCATGGATCTATATAGCACCATGCCATTTGCAGTATATATTTGATGAATCAATGAAGACTAGATTGTGGAGACTAGTATTTGAAGTATTCAATTTCTGAATCTTCCATTTTAATATGATTAAGTAGTAAGCAAAACTAGGTTTCTGAGGACTGAGGACACATCCTTGAGTGCCAGTATATAAGTGTAGCAGAATGGATTAAAGTGCAGGTATAAACTTTGGGATCCAGCCTTCCTGAGACTGCATTATGATTCTGTCACTAATAGGCTGTATTACCTTGGGCTAGTTACTTTCTTCTCCTTACCTTCTTGCATCTGTAAAATGTGGGTGATCATAGTAGTTACTTGATGGAATGATGGCTGAATAATCAAGTATTCCAAGAACGCAGTGACTGCTCTATGAAAGTTCACTGCTGGGAGAATCAAGATGGCAGAATAGGGTAAGCACACGTTTAAACAGATGGAGAAACATTTAATCAGGATGAAGCAGAGAGGACACATTCCAGGAAATAGAGAAAAGAACAACAGCAGAGGGATACCTGGAGACTGACAGACACAGGAAAGCAGCAGACACAACGGTGTGGTGTTGCAGTGATGGATACTCCAGCGGCATTCAGCTGACGGTAATCGGAACTCCACCAGCAAATAGATGGGAAGGGACTTGCACTGGGAACTTGGGAGGTGAACCCAAAGAACTGGCCGTCCTGCTGGTCCATTTGATTTGACCAGGAGCAGAGACAGAGCAGCAGATCCCAGATGGGCAGTGCGAGAACAGGGTGGATTCACAGCCCAGTCAGCCCCATAGAGCCGAATTGGGCGCCATTTTGCGTAAGGAGACAAAAGCAAGGGAAAGGACTGAGCATAAGTTGAGCTGGGAGTGAACTCGTTTCTTCTTTTTTTTTTTTTGCATTTTTTTATTTATTTTTGAAAATTATATTGTTGACAATCTTTACATAGTTAATTACGGTAACAAGGTTCAGGAGCTATAGGGAGGTGGGTAAGACTATTATGTCCATATTGTTTCCTTCTTGTATCTGAGGTAAAGGGGGTTATTGAGGGAGAAGCCCCTCCCAGTTTCCCACCCACCCCAAGTCCCGGATGTGGGGCATGCTCTGAGATCCTTGCTCAAGTGGTTTTAATAGTTCATCAGTTATGAATCACTGCCATTTTCACCACTCCAAGCACGAGGGGGTTGTTGAAGAATCCACTGATTGACATAGTCATAGAGTCTTCATTTGCCCAGTATTTCGCTGGCAACATAGAGCTGAGGTGGTTGATTGACTTGTTCTTTCTTCTGTCTTTTCTTGGCCAGGGCTCTGAGTCCAGCATTTCGATTGGGGAGAACCCCAAAGAAATTGTGAGGTATTTATAGACCAGATTCTCATATGTTCTAGCAAGCACAGGGCCCGGCACAGTCCATCTCCTGGATCAGCTGGTGGTTGCAATTGCTGGGTTGGTTCTGTTTTCAGGCCCAACATAAACTGCGACCAATGGCTGTTGCAGTCCAGCCTGGTTCTGCCCAGCACATACTAGGCCCTCACATATACCAGTGGGAGCTGCAGCCTAGTCAGAGCGACCCACAATAACACCCAGCCACGCGGCTAGGGGAGGGGAGGGGGCGGGGCGCGGCGCAGCTTCAGACCCCAGCCTTGCCAGGAGGGGATTCCTCTCCCCGCGCAGGTGGAGACCACTGCCACAAAGGGAGGGGAAGGGGGCGCGGCGTGGCTAGAGAGCACGGGAGACAGGGCCACGGTCCTCACTCTGGACCCCGCGAGACAGGGCCTGGTCCTCTTTCCAGACCCCAGGAAACAGGGCCCCGGTCTTCCCCCTGACACCTTGGACAGGCCCTGGTCCTCTCCAGAACTCTGAGACAGGGCCCTGGTCCTCTCTCCGGAACTGGAGACAGGGCCACGTTGTCTCCTGGACCCAGGAGACTGGACCCCGGTCTTTTCCCCGGAACACGGTAGACAGGGTCCTGTCCTGTATTGGAGCCCAGGCGCCTCGGGTGCTGGGGGGTTTCCAGCAGTGGCAGCTACCCTCGCTGCGGCTCCCATGGGACTCCAGCAGCAGTGGCGAGGGGAGGGGTCGCTGCACTCCTGGAGAGCCCAGCTGTGCTGCCAGGGGAATGGAAGGGGCACTGGGCAGCTGGAGAGCCCAGGTGCAAGGGAAGCGGAGGGGGCGCAGCAGGGCAGGAGACCCTCCCCCGCGCCGAGAGGGGATCTCCAGGAGCAGCTGGGACCCTCGCCTCGGGTGCTGGGGTTCTCCAGCAGCAGCGATGACCCTCACCGCGGCTCCTGAGGGTCTCCAGCAGCAGCGGCGACGAGGGGAGGTGTGGGGGGCTGCGCGGCTAGAAAGCCCAAGCTGAAGGGAAAGGGAGGGGGCGCTGCATGCCTGCAGCCCCTATCCATGCCACGAGGGGACAAAGCCAATTGTTTTTTGCAGCCCTAGGCAGAGAGAGCCGACCCCTTGCTGTGCGTCACTGCTAGAGGAGGCAATTTGGAACCAGCACAGCTCCAAACTCAGACACTGCTTTCCCTGGGATGCGCCGGGGTGGGGGGCCGCCAGCTAGGAGCTGGCGGGTGTGGGGGAAGCAAATGTGTCTCAGGCGTGCATCAGCCTGAGACCATGAAGGATTATCCGCGGGATTATCCGCGCGGTCCACGCGGTCCAGCCAAGGGCACAGGCAAGCCTGCTTAGTTGGCTAGCTTTCAGAGCAGCTCTCCAGAGGCAGCGAAGTTGTGCTCACCAACGGGAAAAAAAAATCCGGAAGGCGGGGGAACAAAGCTTGGTTCATTCTCAACATCGCACGTCCCGGGGACTCTATTGCCCCTTGGCTTTACTCAGAGTTTCTGCTTAAGGTCTCTCTCAGCTAGTCCAGGCGGCAGGGAAGGCACCAGTCTCCTCCTTGGGGCGGGGGGTGGGAGGTTTCGCCCCACCCGCCTTGTCTTTCTTGTCTTTGCTGCTGGACTGTGCCGGGTTCTGCCGCCTCAGCCTTCCCGCGGCTTTTGTGTTGTCTTCCAAAGTTAGATTAACATTCCTGCCTTGAAATTTTTAAAAATATCGTTATTTTGGTAAATGTGCTACTTTACATCCATAAGTGGCTTGAAAATAACTCCAGAAAGTCACTTATAATTACCACTGAAAAAGCATGAAAATTAGCTTCTGATCTTGTGCAAACCTGGTTAGGTTTATTGGCTCACCCCTTTCAGAGTGTGACTACAGGATACTCACCCTTCAAAAATCAAACTTTCAAAAAAGATTTATTTATTTTTATTGGAAAGTCAGAGATACAGAGAGGAAGAGAGAGGAAGATGTTCTGTCCTATGATTCACTCCGCAAGTGACCACAACTGCTTTCCCAGTTCACAAATAGGGAGCTGGATGGGAGCGGGGCTGCTGTGATTAGAACCATATGGAATCCTGGCACGTTTAAGGCGAGGACTTGAGCCGCTAGGCCACCGCGTTGGGCCCCCAAAATGAAACCTTTTAACGTAAAGAAAACTCGATTTCTAAATGCGTCCTAAGAATCTACTAAAGATACAAATTCTCCTGTGTATTGTTTGAGAACAGTAAGAGCATCTAATTCTGTGTTGCTATAAAATGTCTGGTAAAAAAAAAGGAAGCTGATCAAAGTAAAAATGTAATTAATAATAGTTATTATATTTTACTGTCCCCTGAAGATTTGCATGTATTGCTACCGTAGAGTTCCAAACAATACATAAAATACATTTTCCCCAAATCATGCCCCCAACCTTATCTGAAAATAATTGATGATAGAGCTGGTGACGTGGCCTCAAGGACTAAGCCACCATCGGCATCATCAACATCCCGTGCAGGTGCTGCTTTGGGTCCAAGCTGCTCTACTTTCAATCCCTCTTCCCACACTAGTACCTGGGAAAGACAGCCCAAGGATCACACTGAAAGTGTGAGGGGAAGCCTGTGTTGACTAAAGGAGACTCCAGTTGCGTCCTCTATAGCTTTTGATGTGGACGCATGTACATGCCACTGCATGAAATAGCACAGCATCTAGTAACAGTGTCTGTTGATTTTTACTCAAGGGGTACTTCCAGTGGAAGCGTCATTTTTAAAAAGAAAAATCATAAAGGAAAAAGAAGGAAGGAAGGAAGGAAGGAAAGAGAGAGAGAGAAAGAAAACAAACTTTGAGGGTGGGCATGATGGCCCAATTGGCTAATCCTCCAATTGTAAGCACCAGGACACTACTGATTCCTGTCCTGACTGTTCCAACTCTCTTCCAGCTCCCTGCTTGTGGCCTGGGAAAGCCTAGAGGATGGCCGCAGTCCTTGGGACCCTGAACCTACATGGGAGATCTGGAAGAAGCTCCTGGCTTCGAATCAGCTCAGCTCTGCCCTTCGGGGTCATTTTTGGAGTGAACAAACAAATGGAAGATCCTTCTGTCTCTCCTTCTCTCTGTAAATCTGCCTTTCCTATAAAAGTACATTTTTTAAAACTCAAACTGCAGTTTTATTTTTTTGCTACTGTATTCACGTGTCTTTTTTTTCAAACACCCCTTTTCTGCCACTCACGCAGAAGGGCATTTAAGCAAAGCAAAATGAAAATATCTCTATGGTCTCGGGAGCGTTGTTGTAATTTTAGGGGCAGGCCTGGTTCTTGGCAGGGAAAGAGTGTAGCTTGGATCCATTCCAATCAGGGCACAAAAATCAGCTCTAAGGGCTTTGACGCGTAGAGAAAACGCTTCACCAGCTCTGGCTTCGTAATTCCGCATAGGAGGGAAAGATTTCACCGAGTTCCTGTTCCAGGAATCACCATTTTCTGTGGGTGCGCCTGTGAGCGCGCGCCCAGGGTTCCCGACCTGAGTTAGGCGCGCATGTGTCTTGATTTCAATCAAAGTTGTTGTAGGTTTCAGCGGCCTGTCCATCAACTAGTATTTCTGGAGAAGCTCTAAATCCAGACACCTGCGACTCAGCGTCCTCCACCCGCCCGACTCCTGGGAGGTGGAATGGAGAATAGCGCAGGTGTGTGCGCTCAGGTGAGCTGCGCGCCCGGGGCCAGGAGCCGGGGACCAGGGACCAGGGACCAAGGAAGGCCAGCGTCGGGCTGGAGGGGCACAATGCCGCGGGTGAGTGACCCCAGTGGAACCCGAGTCCACTGAGCCCTGGTCTCTCGGCCACTAGCCTGGCGGGCTGAGTTTTAAGCTGCCGGGGAGGCTCTGAGCTCAGGGGATGGGGCAGCGGGTCCGGTCTGCGGCTTCAAGCTCCTTAGGTTTAATCTGAGTGTTTGGGTGGCGGCGGAATGGTGATCTAGTTCCTTGCTACTACAGCGCTCCGGAAGGGGGGGATTCAAGTTAGAAAGCGACCGGGCAGATTTTTTCAAGTCGCTCTCTCCGGGTCCAGACCCATGGTCCCAAACGCTGGGACTCCAGAAAACTTTTGCGACTAAGTGAAGACCTCCTAAGGCACCCGCGGTGCGGTTCTGCCCGAGTTGCAACATTCGTTTAATTGGCGTTAATTAGAATACTCCGTTGGTGAAAAAGTCAGTCTGGATTTGGGTCTTTGACTTCATATCCCTTGTTTTCGCGTTCATAAATAGTGGTGATAGAATATGACAAAAGTACACCGTTGGGGAATTTTTTGGTCAAGTTCAAGAAGTAGCACCGTTACCTCTGTCTAGACTTCAAAGTGGACTTTAAAATACTGTGTGTCTCACACTTTCCAATTCCATTGTGAGGGTGAAGTGAGCAGGGAACATGGAGTTTTTTAATGTGGTGGTAAGGTGTTGCAAAACCAGGGCTTGTTTCCTGAAAAAAAAAAAAAAAATAGAGAGCTCAGACAATTACCAAAATTTCTGGACATTTCTCTTGTGGTTTGATTCTTGAAATTTTCAGTATGGGAGCCCTTCGGTGTTGTTTACATTTGTACAGAAATCAGACTCCTGAGTAGAGACCCTTTGTTTAGTTTGTACTTTGCAACCTGACATTTGACAATGGTTGGTTCTAAACAGTTGTGCTTTATCGGCACGATGGAGTTTGGCTTTTTTTTTTTGTAAACTTGTTCAGTTAGGATGCACTTTGCTGGTAATCTTCGTGCTGTATTTGTAAAGTTTTGTTTTGAAATGCTGTTTTACTCTGACCTGAAAGAAATGGAACGTACAGTTAAAATTTTGTGTTGAGGGAAACAATAGAAGGCTTAAAAAAAACTTTGAAGTGGGATTCTTTGAATGTTTAAGTCTTTTTTTTTTCACAAGCTGCTTTCTTGGTAAAGACTGTTTCTTGTTGTTTGTGTGGGTGAGTTCCAGCCCCTTCCCTGTTCCCCAGGGGCCATCAGCACAATGGTCCCTTCAGTTCTCAAGCCAGAAGCAGAGAAATCTATCCTTTCCTGAATCTCCCCCATCCAGTGTATCCACGCTTCTGGTCAGTTTTCACCGTCAGCCACCCTGAGCGCCCTAGGCTGCAGGATCCTGTGCCTTAGTGCTGTGCTGGATGTAAGCAGCCAGAAATGAACCAAGCTCAAGCAGTGCTTGCCCACATGATTGTGGCAGAGTCAGGGAGGCAGGTTCCCAGCCAAGAGGAATTAGGTGTCAGAATGGGAAAGCTTTGGAGATGCAAGGAGGCACTGGCTTCCTTTACAACGGGTAGCCCTGGAAGATCTACCTGACAAGCTGAGATGGGGAGGAACCAGTCACAGGGAAAGGGGCAGGGAGACTGCAGCCTGGCCTTGGAACAGTTGTGCTGGGAAGGGCTTGGCTTATCCGAGGACTCGGCAGCAAGGGAGGGTTGACCTAGAAGTCAGCCAGAGATCAGACCACGCAGAGACCTGCAGATGACAGCCAAAGGTTTAGGTTGATTCTGAGAGGAGGGACAGCCATGGTAGAGTTTTCAGCAGGCAGGACTGGGGCTGCCAGGTAGAGGATAGGAGTTGCAGGATAGGAGGTAGAGGATGAGAGTAGGAGGCCCCGCTGGGTGCTCTCCGGAGGTTTGACCTCAGCTCCAGGCATCCTTTAGAGGTGATAGTTAAGAATGTTACACAAGTGTATGTACTTAAAACAGGTCTTGGATAATGTTTAGTTGGAAAACAAATCAATCTCAAAATGGCCAATTTGTGAATTCATCAGCTTCCATTGTTTGTAATGGAATTTTAATTTTTTTCTACTAGGATCATTTGTGTGACTTTATGAGCATTTTAGGGTTATAAGATTGCCAGCATTGCTAAGAATTTTCACCTGTAGGATCACATGTTTCCAGTCAAGTGGGTCTCCAACTTTAGGGTGTGTCAGCATCACGGGACAGGCTCTCTGCTGCCTTTGAGTATTAACAAGCCGAGAAACTTCGATCACTTGTTACGTGATTGCCTCCTATTCAACACTGTTCCATGCTGACCTCTATTTCACATTGAATTATCACAGATAATATGAACTAGAGATATTATAGAATGTTCTGGGGTGAGGAGTAATTTGCACACTGTTGCCTTTCCAGCTTCAGTCACTCATTACCGATGCATTTGATGGTAATAGATTTCAGAAAATCAAAGAATACTTTGAACAGAAAGAGAGCCATTCCCCTCAAAAATACAGTCGTCTGCTCTTACAAAAGCTTGATAGCTCCATCAATAAGGCAAGTATGTTTTGCTTTCTGGTGTGCCCAAAGTACCTGCGTTGAACTGCCGACGTGAGTGGTGACGCAGTGTGGTCTCCTGCCTAGGAGCTGGATGAGCATGCCTTTGGGCATATCTCCCTGCTGCTCACCTGTGTTCGGCAGTTCTTCATGGATGGTCCTGAAGAAGATGAGCCTTTACTAATTCAGCAGGGACTGATCCCAAAGATAAGTGTCACCTTGTCACTGCTTGAAGCTCTGGGTAACCTGAAGGATTAGGGTGGGTTTAGTTGTGTTACATTATTCTGTCCCATGGAGACCAAATCAGAGAAGAAATCAGTATCCCCACTTTGCCACATCTGTATCCCCACTTTGCCACATCTGTATCCCCTCTTTGCCACATCTGTATCCCCTCTTTGCCACATCTGTATTCAACAAATATATGGTGGGGAGGGAGATGGAATGGTGACAAAAAATAGTTTTTGACGGGGAGAGCTGGAGTGGTGACCAAGGTATTTTATTTTTAAAAAAGATTTTTTTTATTGCGAAGATTTACAGAGAGAAGGAAAGACAGAAAGATCTTCCATCCGATGGTTCACTCCCCAAATGACCATAATGACCGGAGCTAAGCTGATCCGAAGCCAGGAGCCAGGAACTTCTTCTGGGTCTCCCATGCAGGTGCAAGGTCCCAAGGCTTTGGGCTGTTCTGTACTGCTTTCCCAGGCCACAAGCAGGGAGCTAATGGGAAGTGGAGCAGTCAGGATACCACCCGGCACCCTTATGGGATCCTGGCGGTTGCAAGGCCAGGATGTAACCACTGAGCTATCACACTGTGCTGAACCGAGGTATTTTAAAGCATAGCTTCATGGGATAGTGGACAGTGCTTGCCACCTTCTGTAATGCCAAGCACGGGCACCAATTTGCTCGACTTCCAATCCAGCTACCTGCTAATGTGTTTGGGAAAAGCAGCAGCAGATGGCCCAAGTGTTTGGGCCACTGCACCCCATTGTGGGAAACCAGGATCCAGTTCTAGCTTTGCCAGCGCAGCAGCTTTCTGGGGGTGGGAGGGGGGGGAGAGAAGCAAGGAGAAGGAGCTATTTTCTCAGAGAGAGAGAGAGAGAGCTGTCCATGTGTGTGTGTGTGTGTCCCTGCTTCTGTTACTCTTTCAAATTTTGTTTTTTTGTTTTTTATTAAGAACTGACCTCCCTCAGTTGAGGTCACTTCTTGAGGGGAGGTCCTGGGGTAAGTTGGATCACATTAACATAAAAGAGCATGGAATTTTAATCATGAATTTAAGGATGGAGAAAATATAGTTTCAGAAGACAGATGATTCAATTCTTTTGATTTTTGGACATCATCGCACCAAAAATGTTTCTCTGAGCTTTGAATTAAACATACCATTTTGTTTCCTTTAACGCACTAAAGGACTCAGTAATATTTTTTATAGACAGTGGATGATTTGGAACATAATTATGTTTCTTGCTATTGGGATACCACTTGCATTTCTAAATTTTAATATTTATTGCAAAGGTGAGGAGGTTGCAGACCATTGTGGACTTTTGATTAGGATGGAGAGGGTTGGGTTTGGGGGGCAGTGGGATGGCTGAGAAAAATGTTCCTGCCTTCCCTCCTCTGTCCACAGGGGAAGAGGGTTGGAAGAGTAGAGAGAGAAGGTGTGCCACTCCTTGCCAGGCTACAGTGGTGCCAAGGGATGGAGATGGTTGTTGGCTGTCTCCTGAGGGACCCTGACGGGGGTGCAGGGGAGAGAGAATGTCCTGAGGGAGTTATTTCTCTTGGCTTCTTGCACAAGAGGTGAGAAATTCTAAGGTCTCTTGGCTGCCCGCATCTACCTCAGTGTGCCCACAGACTTAGGCATTCATGCATTTGGAAGGCAAAGTGCCAGAGGGGACACAAAGAAAGATGTTTCATCTGTTGATTGATACCACTACAGCCAGCGCTGGACCAGGGCAAAAGCAGGAGCTGGGAATCCCTGCTGGGTCTCCCAAGCAGGTGGCACTTGGTCCATCCTCTGCTGCTTTCCCAGGTGTAGTGACAGGGAGACAGGGGAAGCAGAACAGTTGGGATGCCAGCACCGCAGGTAGTGGCTTAACCCAGTGTGCCACAGCTCTAGGCTCCCAGGTGATTGAATCTAAAGTGAAGGTTTTTCTGATGTAAATGCAGGAAATGTCTCAGACCTTGCCTATGTTACAGTCAGCAGTCACGTGGAGAGAGTTAACCATTGCCTGGGCTCTGTCACCAGCAATTTTGATTTCCTGGGTCTGGGATCAGGGAATTTTCAGATAGTGCCAGCTTTTACCAGTTCCCATTGAGGCTTGTTTGTGATGTTCAGCAGGGTGCTTGATTCTGAAATGCAGTGTTCAAGGCTCTGTAAGGAGCTGTTTATCCAAACTCCTGCTCAACAAGAGCCGTTTACTCTTCTGACCTGTCTCAGCAAAAAATGGTCTTCAGATGGCCTTTGCTTTATTGAGTAAATATATTCTAGGAAGGTGACAGAAGTTTTGTTTGTTTTTTCTGACTTACTGATATTTTTGTTGGAAATGGAGATTTGCAGAGAGAAGGACAGCTGGAGACCCAGAAGCAGCTCCTGGTTTCCAAATGGCTCAGTTTCTGCTGTTGGGGCCATTTGGGGAATGAACCCACAGTTGGAAGATTTTTCTTTCTGTCTCTCCTTCTCTCCATGTCTGCCTTTTTCGTAAAAATAAGTCTTTTTTTTAAAGTTTGTTATAAATTATTCCCATCCTAGCAACTTAATATGAAATCGAATATATATTTCTATGAAAAGTCAAACCTTGTTTTAGCCAGCTGTGTTTGACATAAGAAAGGTAGCCAGGCCTGGGCCCATTGAGTGCCATCAGGGTGGCACTGGGTGGAGCCGTTCCCAGTTCTGCATCTCCGTTGACAGGTTGCTTTCTGCACGTTTCCCCCTGTGTTGGGAAGATCCGTTGAGCTCAGTCCTGTCTTGCCAGTCCCTTCTGGAGCTTTCTGGCATCCATCCTGGCTAAGTCTTCAATTCCTGCTGAGAACCCGAGAGCTTAGGAGGCTCCTGGAGGTTTCTGGCTCCATGATGAGTCTTCCGCATGGCAGATGTGAGAGCCAGGCCTACCTGGACATGTGCAGGGAAGAGGAGCTTTAGTCCCATTCTGGTCGCCTGAGAAAATCTCCTAGAGAATTTTCATTGACTAGGCTGCAATTACTCAGTCCTGTGTGGTTCCATCTGCCTTTTCTGTCTCGGCTACATAGTTTCCTGGTTTGAGAGGATGACAGGATTTCTGACCATGGAAGACCTGGTCTCAGATGTATCTCTGATCAGTGCGACAGAAGACTTCCTGGACACTGCTATGGTAAGGCTCTGGGGAACTTCACTGTGCATGCCCCCTTGAAAGTGGACAGGAATAGCAAAGCTTCATCCAGGTCTCTTCCACGGGTACAGGAGCCCAAGCACCTGGGCCATCCTTTGCTGCTTTCCCAGGCGCATTCACAGGGAGCTGAATCAGAAGTGGAGCAGCCAGGACTCAGAACAGCTGCCATCCAGGAGGCCACTCTGTAGGTGGTGGGGGAGCATGCTACATCACAGTGCTGGCCCCTCGAGATTATTTTCAAAGCCTGAATTTCTGTAAGATGTGCGTTTCATTAAAAGACTTTATTATCAGAGTATCATTTAAAGAATAACTGTACATCAACACACATGTCCGTGTTAAAAGAAAAATGGCTTATTTACATATGTACAAATAGCCACTTGCTCATTGTATTCAGGAGGCTGAGGTTCACGTAAGCTTTCTCGAAAGTTCTTTAAGGGCACCCTCTGCCTATGAGGGCACCCTCTACTAACATGAACGTTACAGTTTAGAATGCTGCTTTAGAATAATAGCTGAAACCTTTCTTTTTATTAGGTTATTTCCAGATGCAGTAGAAAAGGTAAGTCTATTATTAGCTACCAATTGGCTACCTATTTTAATTAATATTACAATACAGAGACTATTGAAAGTGGGGTTAAATATATTTGAATTTATTGAGAAAGCATATGATAGTGTTGAAATACATTTTGTTGTGAAAACCTGTTTATTTGCCTGGTTGTGTTTGTAGTTGCTGCTGTCGCTAAATGGCTGCTAAGCTTTGTTCAAGTCGTGAAAAACCAGGTTGGTCATTGCACACCAGCAGCATGGTCAGTGCTGTGGTTCCCACTGAGGCAGCACCGGGGGCTGGTAGGTCCTGAGAGGATGGATTGGGAAGTTTGGCCGTCTCAGCTCTCCTGTTTCTGGGTAATCTCTTTGGCATGTGGCCACTGAAGTGCCATCTGCCACAAAGCCCTCCTCATGCCACCACAGTTACTCAAACCTAGAGGCAGACCAAGAGGAAAACCAGGCCAGTGTAGCTGTTGCTGACTTGACCTGAATTTGCTTTGGCTGCTTTCCTCCTTTAAGAGTATAAAGGTAAGGATTCTAGAAAAGGAAACTGGGGACTAGGTGGTTGATTTTTTTTTTTTTCCAACGTGGCTCACAGAAAAGACGATTTTGATACTTTCAGTTATTATGAACTCCAAGGTATATTTAAAACATTGGACCATTTCAGAAACTGGGGACCTCTTGCAACAGATACATTCTTTTTGTGTGATACACCTTTTTGATTTTCATGTTCAAGAGTGGTTATTGACGATGTCTGGTCACGGGGGATTTCAGACTTGTTACCAGCTGTGCTGTGTTTGTCAGAGGTCTTCACCATCTGTCAGTGGACTCCACATATCTTCAAGTTAATTTTTTTTGTGAACTTCCTAAATGATAATTGTGGTCTTTAAAAATTGGCAGAAAAAGTATTTTCCATTGTGTATTTGGACATTTGTAGCCCCAATATTCATGTAAAGAGACTTGGAGTGAGTGGACAGTTGGAGAATGAACCAACTGATGGGAGCACTTTCACACTGCTGCTGCTATCTGCTTCTCTGTCAGACTAAACCCTTGCACAATCTTAATTTTTATTGTAATACACAAATGTAAGAAGCATATGGAAATAACAGGAAATTGTGGGGCCAGTGTAGTGGCTCAACACACTAACCCTTCACCTGCAAGCACCAAATTCCCATGCGGGCACTGTCCCAGCTGTTCCATTTCCTATTTAGCTCTTTATTTATGCCCTGGAAAAGCAACAGATGATGGCCCAAAGCCTTAGTATCCTGCACCTACATGAGAGACCTGGAAGAAGCTCTTGGCTCCGTATTGGATTAGCTCAGGCTCTTGTGGCCTTTTGGAAGGTAAACCAGTAGATGGAGAGACAGAGTGAAACATCTTCCTTCTCTCTGTAAGTCTGCCTTTCCAATGGAAAAATATATACATATATATTTAAAAGCCAGAAGCTAGGAGTTTCTTCTGGATCATCCATGTGGATGCAGAGTCCCAAGGCTTTGGGCCATTCTCTGCTGCTTTCCCTGGCCATAAGCAGAGAGCTGAATGGGAAGTGGAGTAGCCAGCACATGAACCAATGCGTATATGGGATGCTGGCAATTGGAGGTAGAGGATTAGGCAGTTGAGCCATAGCACTGGCCTCAAAATAAGTATTTTGGAAAAACAAAAGGAAACTAGGGAGAATCAAGATGGCAGAATAGGGTAAGGACATGTTTAAACAGAGAAATGTTAGCCGATGTTAAGGAGAGAGGACACATTCCAGGAAATAAGAGAAGGCAGAATGACAGCAGAGGAGCACCTGGAGAGTGACAGACACAGGAAAGCAGCATATACAACAGTGTGGTGTGGCAGTGACTGATACCCCAGCAGTACTCAGCCAGCGGTGACCTGAACTGCACCTGCAGTGAGAACTCAACTGGCAACAAGGTGGGAAGGGGCATGTCCCCAGAGCTCAGGAGGTGAACCCAAAGAACTGCCTGTCTACTGATCTGTTGGATTTCACCAGGAGCAGAAACAGAGTGGCAGGTTCCAGACAGGCAGTGTGGGAACAACATGGACTTCAGGGCCTAGTCTGCCTGCTAGAGCCAAAGCAGGCAGCATTTTGTATAGGAAGGCAAAGGCTGTGATAGGACAGCACTGTGCATGCACTGAGCTGGGATGAACTCATTCTGGCTCAGTGAACTGCAACAATGTGGCATCCTACAGGTTCCACCCAAGACAGGTCTGCTTAGAACTCAGTCCTGACTACCAGCAGATCAAGAACTCTAGTAGTGACACATCAGGCACAAATCTGAACAGTGTGGAAAAACTTTACAACTGCAGTGACAGCAGTGAGCTGTGCATGTGCAGAGCTGGGAGAGAACTCACTGAGCTCAGTGCATTGCACGGGTCCCACAGGAAAATAATACCAACTATGGCATATGGGTCAAAACAGGTCTGTGTGGCCCTCAGACCTAAGACCAACAGGTTCTGGCAAGATTAGCACCACCATCAACCTAGCTATATAGGACACCTGGTGTCTCCCTAATCCTAGGACCTGCTCCAACCGGAAGTGGAAGAAAGGTTGTACAGACAACGGTGCAGCCTCAGCACAGTATCACAGAAGGTGGAGAGTGGTGAGCCAGGAGCTGGGGCTGTCTAGACCATGGTAGATGTCTAACATGAGAACCCAGAGTTGGAACTTGGTGGAAAAAGTGGCCCAAGTAACTGCAAACAAAGAGATGTGTGCCAACCACAATAAATAAAATCAAATTGCAGACCTGTGGGTGACAGAGTGTAGAAACCTGTCCCAAGGAAGCAGAAGTACAGTGACCAATAGCAAAATTGGAGCCACAGTCACAATGAATATTACTGAATACTCTCCTGTAAAGGAGCAAAACCCTTAGCCAACCTCAGAGTTCACTGAGGAAGATATCGAGAAAATGGGGAACACAAAATTCAAAACACTTGTTATGAAACTTCTTATCAACAACAAGAATCATGTAATACTTTAATAGTTTAAGGAATTTAAGGAATATGTCACTGGAAATGAATCAAATGAAAGCTGATATATCAGAAATGAAAAATGCAGTGGAGTGAATAAAAAGTACAGTGGAGAGTCTCCAAAATAGAATGAAGGAGGCATAAGAAAGAATCTCAGAATTGGAAGATATTTCTTGTCTCCAGAAGGAAACAAGCAAAAAGCTGGAAGCAGAGCTGGGTCAAGCTAAAAAAATATTTAAGAACTGAAAGACACTATTGAAAGGTCAAGTATAAGAGTTATGCGATTCCCAGAAGGTGCAGAAAGAGAAGTTGGGTTTAAAAATGTATTTAATGGGGCCTGGTGACACGGGCTAGTGGCTAAAGTCCTCGCCTTGAAAGTCCCGGGATTCCATTTGGGCGCCGGTTCTAATCCCAGCAGCTCCACTTCCCATCCAGCTCCCTGCTTGTGGCCTGGGAAAGCAGTTGAGGACGGCCCAAGGCTTTTTTACCCTGCACCTGCGTGGGAGACCTGGAGGAGGTTCCTGGTTCCTGGCATTGGATCGGCATGCACTGGCTGTTGCGGCGCACTTGGGGAGTGAAACATCGGACGGAAGATCTTCCTCTCTGTCTCTGCTCCTCTCTGTATATCTGACTTTGTAATAAAATAAATAAATCTTTAAAAAATGTATTTAATGAAATAATCAGGGAAAATTTCCCTAATCTAGAGTAAGAATTGGGAAACAACATCCTGGAGAGACACAGAACTCCCAACAGGCTTGACCAAAAGTGATCTTCACCATGACACATGATAATCAAGCTCTCTTCAATCAAACATAAGGAAAAGACCGTTAAATGTGCACATGAACAAATCAACTGACATATAAAGGAATGCCAATTAAATTCACAGGAGACCTCTCACAGGAAACTCTGCAGGCCAGAAGAGAATGGAGTGACATATTCCAGATTCTAAAAGCAAAAAATAGCCCAGGATTACCCAGCAAAACTTTCTGTTGTCTTTGCAAATGAAATACAGTTCTTCCACAGTAAAAAGAATATACCTCTTTCAAAACTGCCCTACAAAGGGTACTTAAAGACGGTCTCTTGACAGAGAAGAGAAATAGCACCCACCAAAATCAAAGGCAAATGTGAAGAACATCTCAGTAAAATAACAACAGTAGACTAAATGAACAACCCATTGCTAAAATGACAGAATCAAATTACCACCTATTCATATTAACCCTGAATGTGAATGGCTTAAACGCATCAATCGAATGTCATAGATTAGCAGACTGGATTATAGAAACAAAACCCATCTATTTGTTGCATACAGAAGACATATCACCAAGAAAGATTAACAGAAACTATATCTCATGGATTTTGATTTTTTTTTTAATTCCATCTCTTCAAAACACTTTTTCTTTCCCCTCATTAAATTCTTCAATGACTTATAGATCATACGATAGCATCATTTTGTTAAGGAATATTCTTGATTTTCTTTCTCTTCAACACATTGGTCATTCAGTAGCGTGTTATTTAACTTCATAGCATTGTAAATTTCTATTTCTTCCTGTTGATTTTGTATTGTGGCTTTTCATTTAAGCAGATGTATAGTAACTGTAATGGAGACTGTCTTATCCAGATGTGAGGATGTATTGCAGTATGCATCTCTACTTCCAAAGATGGACTCCCAATGAAACTGTTTACTGTTTCTTGACAATAGGATGTGGGACTCTCTGCCATTGTCCATGCCCGCAATGATGGACATATGACTGTTTATGAGGAACTGTGCTATAGTAATAATATAGTAGAACTTGTGGGAGGAGGGAATTTGGGGAGGGAGTAAGGGAAGTCCTAGGGCCTATGGAACTGTATCAGAAAATGATAACAATAATAGTAGTAATGATAAATGAAACTGTACAAGGAACTGCACATTCTTAGTTGGTGTAGAAATCAGAAATCAGTTTTGCTTTAGGTATGATGACAGGGAAGAGTCATACTGCTTGTTCCATTTTCCTTCATGGATATCTGCATGATTCATACATATGTGGCCTGGAACTTTTAAATTTATTTGAGTGGTAGAGTTACACACACCAGGGATGGGAGAGAGATCAATTGATTTTCCATGTCCCAAAATGACTGCAACAGCTATGTTTGGGCCAGGATAAAGTCGGGAGTCTGGGATTTCCTCCTGCTCCCCACACGGGTAGCAGGACCTCAAGCACTTGGGCCAGCATCTGCTGTCTTCCTAGGTACATTAGCAGGGAGCTGGATCAGAGGCGGATGAGCCGGGACTAGAACTGGCAAGCTGTTATGAATGCTGGTCTCACAAGGGACCACGTAACTCGCTGTACCAGTGCTCACCCAAGAGGTTTGTTGATTTGAAAGGCAGAGTGACACCTCTTCCATCTGCTGGTTCACTCCCCCATGGTCTCAACTGCCGGGGCTGTTAGCATGGAGCTGGGCTGGAAGCAGAGTGGCTGGGATTCCAACGGGCATTCCAATATGGACCTGAGGTGCCAGGGCTTAACTCCTGTGCCACAACACCTGCTGGTAGTGGCTTTAACACAGACTTGATCTTGTCTCATGGCCAGACCTCATCATTCCATGGCTTTTGTAGATTTGCCTTTCCATGTCATTTGGCAGTCATTTCCTTGGTCATTGTTGGCATCTTATTTTTCCCCTGCCGTTCTTTCCACTGCATCTGTGTTGCTGTTTTGTACTGAGCCTGCACCTGCAGAGTTTGCTGTGGCGTTTCCTGCTTCTGTGTAAGCTGCTGCCTCGTGTGCCGGCTCTGCTGCCATCCTCCTCCTCTTGCTTGTGCTGAATCTGCTGTGGCTTCTCTTCCTCCTGCTACAGCTGCTGTGCAGCGCTGTTTCTGTTACTGCTGCTGCCTCACCTGCTTTGGTCTCTGCTTTCCTGGTGCCTCTTCTGTGTTTTTTTCCCCTGCTGCTGTTGCCCCTACATTTGTCAGTTTCTCTTCCTCTCCTTCCTCCTCCTCCCCAGATAGGAGAGGCAGAGCTATCTGCCATCTGTTGATTCACTCCCAAAACTTCCAGGACAGCTGGGGCTTGGTCTCCCTGGAGGGCAACAGCAACTCAGTTACCCTGACTGCCTCCCACAGACTGCATGACAAGGAGTTGAGATCAAGTGCTGTAGGACACGGACACAGTAACCACTAGCTGCCCTAATTCTTTTTGGCACACATTTGATTCTTGTAAAATATGCTTTCAGGGAAAATGCAGATGTTGGATTCCTTCATCCTCAGTTTAGGATTCCTGGTGACTGAAAGGAGGATCAGCCATTCACTTCAGCAAGTGCTCCAGCAGCTTCCAAGAAACTTACGCATGGGTCTCTGTTTTCTTTCTTTTCTGTGAATGCCTTCCCCAATTCTGAGAAGGCCGTGAGGACTTTGAACTTCATTTTGCAAGCTGTACCTCGGGAAGAGAGAAAAAGCCTCCCCTTGTCAGAAAGCATATGTCATCTTAAGTGGCTTTAGCCTCAAGTACGTGGTGTTGTTAAGAGCAACTCTCTTGTGGTGGTGTTGGTTCAGCCTTTCTTCTCACGGATGAGTGCAATCATTCGTGGTTTTGGTGAAGGCTCAGTGCACCTGCCGTGTGTGCTAGATAACGCGGGAGGACCGAGGAAGATGCAGACTGACTGTGTTCTTATTTCTTTATGGGTTGTTTGGATTTTTTTAAATAGATTTTATTGTTATTGGAAAGCCGGATATACAGAGAGGAGCAGAGACAGAGAGGAAGATCTTCCACCCAATGTTTCACTCCCCAAGTGAGCCACAATGGCCAGTGCGCACCGATCCGATGCCGGGAACCAGGAACCTCTTCCGGGTCTCCCAAGCAGGTGCAGGGTCCAAAAGCCTTGGGCCGTCCTCAACTGCTTTCCCGGGCCACAAGCAGGGAGCTGGATGGGAAGTGGAGCTGCTGGGATTAGAACCGGCGCCCAAATGGGATCCCGGGACTTTCAAGGCGAGGACTTTAGCCGCTAGACCACGCCGCCAGGCCTGGGTTGTTTGGATTTTACAAGGCAAGGTGAAATGCTTTATTAGACCATCCGTGATTTTTTTTCCTTTTGTTTATGTGAGCTCAATCAGTGACTGGGAAGAATGTTGACAGTGCAAGTCCTGGGGCCAGACTGCTTGGCTTCCAATCCTACCTTTGCCACTTCCGTGGGTGGAGTGCAGCTTGAACATTGTCCTTCATGCTGCTTACCTATAGACTGGGGTTGGCAGTAACTTCCCAGTGAAGTTCTTGTGAAGGTCAAGTGAGACAGTCTTACAGTGGCCAGCGCAATGCTTTGCAGAGAGCATGGACTCTTAGGTTACCAGCTGTTCGCCACCCCAACAGGCCGTGGAGTTTGCATTGCTTTGAAGTGGTGGAATTTTGGGTGACTTCGCTATGCCTGCATAGTCATTGCAGCGTGAAATTTGGAAGGAAGGATGTCATGTGTGACTGCAGAAAGAGCAAATTTAGCACAATATTGTGAAATGTGATTTTAAATGGCTGACAGTGGCAGTCCAACATTTATTGGCTGGACAGCTGTTGCTGGTGAGTTTACCATAGTGTACAGGTGGTGACCAATGATCATCAATGCATTGATGTCATGTTTAACCATGTCACTCATCATTTCTGCACTGGACTTCTCCTAAAAAACAAAACAAACAAAAACACTTTTTTTTTTCATTTGACACAGTGAAATCACTATCTTCAATGTGTTTAGAGTTAATATTGATGTTCTGATATCTAATATGTTGAGATTGGAAGATCTCATGTTTTCTGATGTTTTCTCAATTTTCAAATCACAATCCTATGGTCATGCTGCCTTCTTATCTGTGTGTTCAGGAAAGTCTGGAATGTTCTGGACTTTCAGGCACAAGTGAGACCTGCAAGTGTAAAATGAAGTGGTGCTGTTTTAGGGCTGTTTGTTGAGTAGCAACAGATCAATCCACGTATGAGAAACTAGGCTATCACAAGATGGTGCAATAAATCTCTTCTTTAAAATGGGAGTTACTGTAACATGGAAGAAAGATTAGTGTCACAGTTGTTAAACTTGACTTGAAATTCTTGATTATATACAGGTACTTTAAAAGCTTGTGGAAAATGGAACTTAAAAATAGAATGTGTTTTGTTGTGAAAATCTGGAAATTCCATGCATGAATTTTCTTAGAGATTAATTTGTTTATTTGAAAGTTACATAGAAAGAAACACACACACACACTCACACCTCTTCCATCCACTGATTTCTCTTCCCACATGGCCACAACAGCTAGGATTGGGCCAGGCTGAAGCCAAGAGCCAGAAGCTTCTTCCAGATCTCCCACATACATACAGGGGCCCAGGCACTTGCGGCATCTTCTGCTACTTTCCCCAGATGATCAGTAGGGAGGTGGAGGTTAAATGGAGCAACTGAGACATGAACGGGTGTCCAAAAGGATGCTATACTGCCAGCAATGGTCTTTACCCACAGTACCACAGCACCGTTTCCACAGATTTTTGTAACAGGCACTTTTTTGCAAACTTTAAAAAAAAAATACATTTTTTGAGAGATTAATCAGTGTTCCATCTGCTAATTTATTCCCAAAGTTTGCAATGACCAGGGCTGGAATTTTGGTTTGCTACAAGAGTGGCAGGGGCCCAAGTCATTGGGTCACTTTCTGCTGCTCTGCTAGGTGCTTTAGCAGGAAGCTCGATTGGAAGTGGGGCAGCTAGGACTCAACCTGGTGTCACAGGTAGCAGCTTAACCTGCTGTGTCATAATGCCAGCCCTGCTTCTGGTGAACTTTTTAGACAACTTTCCATATGCAAGAATCTCTTTTTGCAGCCAAGTAAACCTACCCTTTAGTTCTGTTTTCCACCAACTTTTAGGAGTAACCTCATCCAGTGAGAGACTGTGTTCGTTACAGTTTTGACATTACAGTCAGTGAGGGGAATTTGAAGTCATTTCAAACGTACAGATTGATTTTAAAAATATTGTCAGCATGATACATTTGATGTAACTTTGCCACTTGATGTACCTGTCAGTAAATGTGCTTGATTTAAATGTTTCAGGAAAGACTTTGCAAGGACCATCATAACTGTGGATGGTAAGAATGTAAATATTTACTATATTAAATATTGGGCCCTGGAGGGGATTTTCTAAGCATTTGGGACCCAGGGAGAAGGAAGGATGAATCATGGTCAAACTCTGAAAACAGGTATTGAGATTTGATTTTCAATTTATTTTGAGAGGTACAGACTGAACACTGTAAAGAATAATTAGGAATTGCATATTTATTCACCATGCAACTTTGTTAAATTTTAGTATGTTGGCACATCTACCGTAAATACTCTTTTTGAAAACAAATGGAGTCAAAATGAAGAAGAGTGCCCTGTGTCCTTGTTCCCAGGCCATTTCATTTCTCCTTGACTCACAGTTTCCATGTCTAAGCAACTTTTTCTAAATTTTCTATTTTCATAAGCGCTGAAAATTTTATTTTTTAAATTTAAATTTTAAAAATTAGTTAAAAACACAATTTTAAAAAATGCTTGAGAGACAGAGACAGAGAGCTCCCATCCACCTGTTTATTCCTCAAGTGCCCACCTCAGCCAGAGCTGGGAAACAGAAACCCAGTCTGGGTCTCCTGTGTGTGTGTGGCCGGGACCTCGTCCCTTGAACCGTCACTTCCTGCCTCCCAGGGTTGCGTTAGTTGAAAGTTGGAATCAGGAGCAGAGTTGGAATACAAACCAAAACACTGCAAATCAGATATGGGTATCCCAACAGTGACTTAACCAGGCCAGGTGCCTTGGCCCTTAATGTATATAAGTACCGTCCTATGGAAAGTATTTTGCTCTATGCAGTTTTAGAGTCCATTGTGAATATCATAAGTGACCTTAGAATTTTATTTTTTAAACAAATATTTTATGGCTATTTTGATGAACTTCCTTTGAATTAAAAAAATATTTATTTTTTTAATTTGAAAGGCAGATTTTGGGCCTGGTGCCATGGCCTAGTGGCTAAAGTCCTCGCCTTGAGCGCACTGGGATCCCATATGGTCATGGGTTCTAATCCCAGCAGCCCTGCTTCCCATCCAGCTCCCTGCTTGTGGCCTGGGAAAGCAGTCAAGGACGGCTTCTGCTAGAGACCCAGAAGAAGTTCCTAGCTCCTGGCTTCGGATCGGCACCGCACCGGCCGTTGCGGCTCACTTGGGGAGTGAATCATCGGATGGAAGATCTTCCTCTCTGTCTCTCCTCCTCTCTCTATATATCGGACTTTGCAATAAAAATAAATAAAAATTAAAAAACATAGATTTTTATAGAGGGAAGGAGAGACAGATCTTCCATCCACGTGTTGCAACAGCTGGAGCTGAGCTGATCTTGAGTTAGGAGCCAGGAAGGACTTCCGGGTCTCCCACGTGGGTGCAGGGTCCCAAGGATTGGGCCATCCTCCACTGCTTTCCCAGGCCATAAACAGGAAGCTGGATAGGAAGTGGAACAGCCAGGAAATGAATCAGTGCCCATGTGGGATGCCAGTGGCAGCAGGCAGAGGATTAGCCAGTGTTGCCATTGTGCCAACCCTTTCCTTTAAAAATTTTAAATATATCTAACATAAAACCACAAATATTATTCATTTATATGTTGTTGACATCTCTTAAATTTCTCTCCCAGGATTTGTCAGTTGCAGCTTGCCTGGGGGTCCCACCCCAGGATACATTCTGCTGTTAGTTCGTGTGGCATGAAGCGACCAAGATGGGACTTGTCAGAGCAAGCACCGTCTCTGGGACTCCTTTGTTGTGTCGTTTGTCCAGAGTGACCCATGTCTGCTGTGTGTTCATGTCCAGATTACGACCAGCAGGTTGCAGCTTTCGAAACCTTGTGTAGGTTGACAACTAGAACAACGAGGGAGGAACTTGCCAAGCAGTGGTTTGAGGATAACGTCATTGCGGAAGCTTTCAAAGACATTAAGGATCGAGAATTTGAGATGGTGAGAGTTCTGCCCTAACAGCGAACAGTTGCGAAGTCTCCCCTGAGTTCTTGGCAATGAGTTGGGCTTAGGGAGGAATTTTTTCCTTCCATTTATATGATTTCACTGAAATTGTTAAACTCCCTGTTTTCCAAGGAAAGGGATCCATCAATACAAACAGGGATGGTACAGACTACAGACAAAGTGATTTTCATGGATCAAGCAAAAAATGTTTTGTTTTGAATGAGGAGAGCAATTGTAAATGGACATGTAGGGCCCAGTGCGGTAACCTAGTGGTTAAATCCTTGGCTTGAAAGTGCCGGGATCCCATATGGGCACTAGTTAGTTTCCCAGCTACTCCACTTCTCATCCAGCTTCCTGCTTATGGCCTGGGAAAGCAGTCAAGGATGATCCAAAGCCTTGGAACCCTACACCAATGTGGGAGACCTGAAGGAAACTCCTGGCTCTTGGTTTTTGATTGACTCAGCTCCGGCCATTGGGACCACTTGATGAGTGAATCAGTGGATGGAAAATCTTTCTCTCTGTTGCTTCTCTCGTGTATCTACCTTTCCAATAACAAATAAATAAATAAATAAAAATAGTAACAGTAAATGGACTTGTAGGGGGATGGGGAACTGGAGAAGTGGTGACAGGCTCCCATGGGTGGTGACAGGCTCCCATGGGTGGGGCTCGCTCTGGTGGCCAAGTCGTGTGGGGTGGTTGTGTTGAGCTGTCCACCCACCATCTGTATGTAGAGGAAGGGTTATTTTCAGGGTCTTCTCTATACTTCTGGCTCACCTTGATTTTGCCTTTGAGTGGCAAAGAAGTAGCTTATGGCTTTTGTGTATATCTGTCTTCAGTCTCACATGGCTAAAACATATCCTCTCCTCTTTAAAAAAAAACCAAAAAAACAAAACACCTAAAGCTGCTGCTTTTAGTATAAGGCAAAACCTTAGTAACAGCATCTAGGCTAAAAGTACCCTTCTGGGCAAAAGCTACACAGCCAGAGTTTTCTCCTTTTAAGATTTATTTATTTTTATTGGAAATGCACGTCAGATTTTACAGAGAAGTGGAGAAACAGAATGATCTTCTGTCTGATGGCTCAGGCCCCAAGTGGCCACAGTGGCTGGAGTTGAGCCAATCCAAAGTCAGAAGCCTGGAGCTTCTTCCAGGTCTCCAGTGTGAATGCAGGTCTCGAGGCTTCGGGTCATCCTCCACTGCTTTTCAGACCCCAGGCAGAGAGCTGGATGGGAGGAAAGTGGAGCATGTGGAACATGAACCAGCGCTCATATGGGATCCCTGTGCTGGGAAGGTCAAGTTTTAGCCATGGAGCCATCACTCTGGGCCTCAGGATTTTCTAACATCTAAATGTTTCTATTTTCTCAGGCTCTGAGCCCATTGCCAGGATTCCCTGTGGTCTAGATGGAGATGTTGACGTCATGTCAGGGCTATCTCAAGCTTGCCTTTGAGTTCCAGCTACCTGATTTAGAGAAATAGAAAGGTCCTACACTCCCGTGGGCTTCTGGCATGAATTTATTCTGTTTCACTGGCACATTTGCTGTGAAAGTGAAGAAAATACAGGATCCGTTAATTATCTAGCTTCTGAAATTGTCTCCCCTGAAGGCACCCAGCTCTTAGTTGGGCCACTCATCCTTGAAAGGCTCACCCTGCTGGGGTCTGGCAGGAAGTGGTGATTCTCTTGTTGCTTCTTCTGGCTCAGTGACATACAAATGTGCAAATAACTTCTGGAACTCCCAAGTATTCCTCAGTTGTCACCCTCACAGTCAGAGGAAGGGAATCTGCTTGTGGCCTGAGCCTCTTTCTCATGGCAAAGAATAGTTAACATGATCCCGAACCCTTATGATGTTACTGGATGTAGTTGGGCAGGAGCCCATACTGACCTGTATGTGCTGGTCAGGGTAGTATTAAATAAGATATATACATATATTTTTAATGAAAACATTTGACTTGTTTTGTAGGATAGTCGCTGTTTTCTCAATCTCCTGAATGACAGACTTGGTGACCGAAAGAGGTAAGACAGCTTCTGCAGCATGGTTCCCTTGCTTCTCGGTGTCCTGGCGATGTCAGCTGTGTTTACAGCTTGTCTGGGATCTGTGAGTGTCTTTCAAAATGAGCTCTGTTGGTCTTTAGCACACTTGTTTGGTTTGGGACATTTCTGATACAGTCCTCTCCAGCAAGTCCGGAGATTTTTAAGAGGAGTGGTTGTTACACACATGAGCTCATCAGAGATAAGTGTGTTATGAACAGTTGAGTTTCTTCTTCTTCTTTTTTAAAGATTTATTTTATTTTTATTACAAAGTCAGATATACTGAGAGGAGGAGAGATAGAGAGGAAGTGGAGCTGCCGGGATTAGAACCAGCGGCCATATGGGACCAAGGTGAGGACCTTAGCCACTAGGCCACAGTGCCAAGCCCAACAGTTGAGTTTCTGGTGTGAACATATTTGCTAATTTCTTTCTTTGGGAATTCTGCCAAGTGCTTTGGTGGAGGTATAGAGAATCACTAAATGCAATTCAGAGTCTACCAGGTGGGCATTTAAAAACTGTTTATGCATCCCATTTGTACATTTGAACCCCCCACACTGTACCAAGAAACCCAACAGCATATCCTAGTTATAAATATTCTTGTGTCTGTGGGTTGTGGCTGGGATAATCCAAGTTTCACATTGTAACTGTGATGGTCTCTTCCAGGGTTTATTCATTTCCATGTATTGCCGCATTCGCCGATGGACATGAGGTAGGTTTGTCCTGCCTGGGGGTTGGGAGGGTGCTGGATGGTGAAACCCAGTTATGTTCAATTTCGCTGTCAATCTCAAGAGACTTTTTGAAAATAATACTAACATCTCCAAGTAGCTTCAACTCTGAGACCATGCTTGAGGGCTCCATGGTTACTCCTGACAAAAGGGGGACTTGGGGGTGCATAATATACCCGTGAAGTCAGCTGCTTGTTTCATTTTACCCTCCTCAAGGGAAAGATTATACAGGAAGCAAGAGGTGGTACCCTCGCCTCTTTCCTTCCAGTTGAACTTTCCTCTTCTTTCTCCAACAACAGGGGCCACACTCTTTCCTTTCTCTCTGTCTTCATAGAGTACAGGCTGTGCAAGTACAGACACCTGACAAAGGATGTGCCAGGACAGCTCAGGATGTTATGGGCACACGGACAGCACTTTCATCCTTCCTTTGCAAGATCAGATTCTTTTCACCCTCCTCTTTGGTTTCTAGACAAACACAGGGTCCTTCCTGTCACAGTGCTCATGAACCCATCATCTCAGTGTCAGGATGAGACCTGAGAGTTTGGTCCCTTGGCGCAGCCTTCAGGGTGTTCGCATGCACGGTGTCCTTGGTTTGGGTCCAGCATGCCTTCCTGGGACTGTAGACCCAGGCTTGCTGGCACATTCCTTCTGTCTAGAGCAGATTCTTGGAGTCTCAGTCCTGCACCCAAAGTCTGTCTATTTTATTTCCCCTTAGGTTACTGTGAGAATTCTGCTCTTTGTGGATTTTCTTTGCAATTTTCCAACAGCTTCTATCAGGACCCTTGAACTTCACCTTATCCTAGCTTCTAGAACATGTATGGTGGGATAATACCTTCGTCTAACTCTGTGGCTATTAAAAACTAGGCGCCCATGGTGGTGCCCATGTCCAAGAAGTACTATCTTCTGGGAAAGTAGTGAGTCTGTAGTCTGTGTCCCATAGGTGGGCACAAAAGCTGTACATTGTCAGCCCTCTCTGCAGGCTGGCAGCCACGGGTTCAGCCCACTGCAGATGGAGTGTTATAGGTTGTTGCTGATATGTCCTATATAGTTAGACATTGCAATGATGGTTGCATCTAGGTTGAGTGTATACTGATTTTTGCTTCATCATTATTTTCTTAAAAATACAGTATTTACTTAGTGTTTACATTGTCATAGGAACTATAAATAATCTAGAAATGGCTTAAAATATGATAGAAGGATATAGAACTAAATAGTTATATAGTTTATATATATATTATATATATAGTTTGTTTATTTTAAAGCTGCATTGAGAAATGGAGAGACTGAGATAGATCTTCATCAGCAGATTCACTTCCCAGATGGCCTCAGGGGCCTCAGTGGCTAGAGTTGGGCAAGGCTGAAGTCAGGGGAGGAGAGAGCTCTCCCATTTGGATGGGTCACCCGCTGCTACTTTCCCCATACCATTAGAAGGGAGCTGGGTCAGAAGTGGAGTAGCCAGGACAAACTGATGCCCATGTGGATGGCAGCATCACAGACGGTAGCTTTGCCCACTGTGCCACAATGACAATTCCAAGTGCCGTTTTATTTAAGGAACTTCAATGTCCGCAGATTTCAGGTTCTGAAGGGACATCAGAACCAATCCCTGGGGGCTATCGAAGGGCAGCTGTTAAATGCTTCTTGAGGTTTGTCTGGGAGGCAGTAGAGACACTGTATTAGTGCTGGGTATGGAGAAGTACCGCGGGACCTTGGGAGGCAGAGGCCGAGATGGTGACTGTTTCTATATCATCGTAATTTCTGAATCATCATCAGAACCAAGTGGTGGGCATGCAGGCAGCATGCTCAGCTAAAGTCCCTGAGCCTCAGGAGTGAGGTTGTAAAGATGGATGGAAACCTGATGTACTGAATACATCTGCTCTTCGACAAAATCTGCAAGAAGCCAAATCTTACCTCAAGTGAAAATAATTGCCAGACCAGCAGTAGATCCTCTTCTAGGCATAAAGTGATGTGCTGCAGGCTGCTGTCCACGTCTTCTTTTTGAAAGGAAGTTTCCTGTATTTGAAAGGCACAGAGAGGGAGACACCTGCTGTCCCCTTCCACCCCACACACATACTCTCTGTGTCTCATCTGCTGATTCACTTCCCAAATGGCCACAACAGTCAGGGCTGGGTCAGGCTACAGTCAGAAGTTGGCAGTTCCATCCTGGTCTCCCATGTAGTTAACAGGGGCCCAGGCCCTAGGTTTTTGTCTGCTTTCAACAGCAGGAAGCTGGATTGGAAGTGGAGCAGTCAAGCACTCTGATTGGGATGCTTGGGTCCCAATCAGAGATTTACCTTGTTTTTACACAAGTTTTTACACAAGTTTTTCCAAGTGCAAGACAGAGTCCAGGATGGGGTCTTAGGGACCCCATTTGTTATCACCTTCATGGCAAGACCCGAAAGCACCAGTAAACTGCCACATGTTGTTGTGGGTGCCTGAGGCAGAGCCCTGGAACTCATGGAGGAGACATGGAGACACTGTCAGTTGACAAAGAATCCACAGCAGAAAGAGGAGCAAAAGACATCAGCTGCTGTGACTCGAAAGGGAATGTCCACCTGGCCGCAGAGACACCCCTTAGGGGAGAGGGCAACTGGGAGAGCCCCTGAGAGCCCCAGCAAGCCTAGCTAGGGGAGGGATCTGCAGTCACACAGACACCAAGTCCTGCCAGCAGAGCCACATGGGACCTCTGCCCTAGAGGAGGAACTGCATCTCCCTCTGCTCTTGAGACACATTTTCGTATTATCTTGTAGAAAGGCATCACTAACAGAGTTCTTGCCACTCTAGGAGGATAAAGGCCCTGGCAAATCCTTGAGCCTGGGCTGCACAGACATCCCAGTAAAATAGCACAAACGGTGATCCCCTAGACTCCAGCCCCCAAAGTGTGCTGTGCTACCAGTAACATGTGTCTAAGAACAACAGGGGGATGAACTCCCAAGACTTTAGATGTAAGACCACCTGCCCAAGCAGAATGGGGGCCCATTCCACCTCCACACTCTCCTTCCCCCTGCGGTGGCACATGGCACTGTGGGGAAGTCTGCTTTGCCATTGAACTTGGGGCACGTACTACTGTGACTGTTCTCTACCCTCCAGCGCTTTGATTGGTACAAAGAGCCATACAGTCCTTGAGGACTCTTGGCCAACCCTCCTGCAACCCCAGGCCACCACTGGGGCCTACCTACCTGCTGGAACTGACGTGAGAACCCCATAGCCCTTAGCCATTGATGACAGTGGAAGGAGTTAGGGGAATCCATACCTCAGCATCCAGCTGGAACTGAAAAGTCAATCAACTGGTACCCAATGATGCATCTGCAGGAAGCAGATTACCTTTAGTAATCAAAGAGACAGGCAAGATGGCAGAATAGGGTAAGGACATGTTTAAACAGATGGAGAATCAGTAGCCAGGGTAAAGAAGATAGGCCACAATCCCGGGTAATAGGAGAGGACAGGCCAGTGGCAGAGAGACACCTGGAGATCCACGGACATGGGGAAGCAGCAGAGACGATGGAGCAGTGGTTGGCACCAGTGATTGAAGCTCCACTGGCAGCCAGTTGGAAGGCAAGTTCACCAGGAACTCAAGAGGAGAACTCAGGCATAGAACTACCCATCCTGCTGATTTGCTTGATCCGACCACAAGCAGAAGCAGAATGACAGAGCCCAGGCAAGAAGGTACAGGAACAGGGTCACTTTCATGGCTCAGACACGTACCAGAGCCACATGGAGTGTGATTTTGTGTTCTGAGGAAAAGGCTGTGGGGTGGAGGAACAACAGCTGTGCAGTTGCTGAGCCAGGAGGGAATTCACTCTGCACTCAACACATTGCACTGGTCCCTCAGGGAAATGGTACCAACTTGGCATCCTACAGGTTCTACTCAAGATAAGTCAAGGTGGCCTCCAGGCCCAATAGCCAGGAGGCCCAGAACTCTCATCAGGCACCATTTTGTGTACTAAGGGAAAGGTTGTGGGGCAGAAGGAACTGTAGTGAGCTGCACAGGCACACAGCCGGGAAAGAACTCACTTCTGGCTCAGTGCATTGCGCTGGTATCACAGAGAAAATTGCACCAACTTTGCATCTTACAGGTTCCAACCAAAATAGGTCCAGGTGGCCCTCAGACCAACAGCTTCCAGCAAGACTAGCATCCAGTGATGTAGGACAGCTGGTGTCTCCCTAATGCCAGGCATTGCTTGAGCCAGGAGTGGGAGAAAGATTATACAGGATATGGCAAATGGTGCAGCCACAGCACAGGATCACATGGGGTTGAAAGTGGTGAGCCAGGAGTTGGGGCCATGGAGACCATGGCAAAAGCCTAAAACAAGAGTCCAGGACCGATACTTGCTGTAGAGAGTGGCACAAGTGACTGCAAACAAAGAACCAAATACCAAACTCAATTAGTAAACTCCATCTGTAGTTCAGTGGGCTACACAGTTTAGAAACGGGCCCTAAGGAGAGGAATCTTCCATCCAGAATAGCAATGACCAAGAGCGAAAGAGGAGACAGACACAGTGAATATTACTGCTGCTTCCCCTGCAAAGGAGCAAAAGCCTTTGTTGATCTCAGAGTTAACTGAGGAATACATCAAGAAAATGGGGGATAAAGAATTTTAAAAACTTGTTATGAAGCTTCTTAATGAGAAGCACATACAGGAGTTGAATGAATTTAAGAACTATAGGTCACACAGGAAATAGCAATACTGAGATAAAGTCAAGCCGAATTATTTGAAATGAACACGATGGAGCAAGTTAGAAATTCAATGGAAAGCCTCAGTGATAGAATGAACAAGGCAGAAGAAAGAATCTCAGATTTGGAAGACGTTTCCCCCAAAATGGGGAAATACTTGAAAAGCTGGAAGAGGAGCTGAGTCAAGCTAAGGAAAGTATTCAAGAATTAGGTGGCACTATTAAATGACCTAATATAAGACATATGGGAGTTCCAGAAGGCACAGAAAGAGAGGCTGCGCTTAAAAATATATTCAATAAAATAAGGGAAAAATTCCGTAATTTGGAGAAAGAATTGGGAAACAACATTCAGAAGAACAGGATTCCCAGGGGGTTGACAAAAAGCAATCTTTGCCATGACACATGATAATCAAGCTTTCTTCAGTTGAACACAGGGAAAAGATACTTAAATATGCATGTGAAAAAGATAGTAACATTAAAAGGATCCCCAATCAGACTTCCTGCTGACCTCTCAAACTCTACAGGCCAGAAGAGAGTGAAGTGACATATTCCAGATTTTAAAGGGGATAAATTATCAACCCAGAATAACTTATCCAGCAAAGTTTTCCTTTGTCTTTGAAATCAAGTTAAATTCTTCCACAGTAAAGAAAAGCTCAAAGAATTTGCCTCTTTCAGACCTGCCCTACAAATGATGCTTAAAGATGTTCTCTTTATAGAGAAAAGGAATAACACCTACCAAAACCAAAGGCAAATGTGAAGAACATCCCAGTAAAATAACAACAGAAGAGTAAATCAAATAATGAACAACCGTTGCTGAAATGACAGGATTGAGTTACCACCCATTCATATTAACTCTGCATGTAAATGGCTTAAACCCAACCATCAAATGTCATAGATTAGTAGACTGCATTAAAAAAAACAAAATCCATCTATTTGTTCCCTACAGGAGAAACATCTCACTAAAAAAGGCAGAAACAAAGTGAAAGAAAAAGATATTCCAGGTAATGGAAAAAAGAGTTGATGTAGCAATTTTTCTTCATTTTTTTAAAGATTTATTTTCACTGGAAAGGCATATTTACAGAGAGAAGGAGAGACAGAAAGATGTTCCATCTGCTGATTCACTCTCCAAGTGGCCACAATGGTCAGAGCTGCACCAATCTGAAGCCAGGAACCAGGAGCTTCTTCCAGGTCTCCCAATAGGGTACAGGCTCCCCAGGCTTTGGGCCGTCCTCAACTACTTCCTCAGGCCACAAGCAGGGAGCTTGATGGGAAGTGGGGCTGCCTGGATGTGAACCAGTACCATTATGGGATCCCAGTATGTGCAAGGTGAGGACATTAGACACTAGACTACCATGCCAGGCCCTGCTGTAGGCATCCTTATGTTAGATAAGATAAACTTTGACGTGAAAAAATAACCAAAGAGATGAGAAAGGACACCACATAGTGATCAGAGATTGTGTTTTCAGCAGGAAGAGATCACCTTACTTGTTTCTTAGCATGTTTTTATTTTCAACTCTAATTTGACTTGGTTTTTCTCTCTTACTTTTCTTTGCTAGTCTGGCTTAGAATGTGTTTTGCTCATCTTCTTAAAAAGTGGGTCTTTCTTGTTGCTATTTGTAGTTTTTTAGTTTTAATTCCATTATTTTTGCTGTGATTATCATTTCATGCTTTTCACTTTTTCTCATTAAGTCCTTGAGATGCATTATTAGATCATTTATTTGAGATGCTTCTGTTTTTTTGTAAGCACCTGATGTTATACGTATCTTAGTACTGTTTTTGCTACATCTCATGGGTTTTGATTTTTTTGTTTTCATTTCTTCAAGTTTTTTTTTTCCTTAGTAATTTTCTCAGTGACACATAGGGCATACAGTAGCATTATTTGCTTCAAAAGGTTTTTGATTTTTGTTTCTTCAGTGACATATTGGACATTCAGTATCACGTTATTTAACTCCATGTTGTAAATTTTCTGTTTTTCTTCCTGTTGATTTTGTTTTGTGGCATTGCATTTAAGGGGATGTACAGTAACTGTGTAATGGAGGTTATGATACGTAGATGTGAAGATACAATGCAGTGTGCATCTCTACTTCCAAACCAAAGACGGACTTCCATTGAAATTGTGTTATATATGTATATATGAAACTAATATATATGCATATATATATATGCAACAGGATGCTGGACTCTTTGTCATTGCCCATACCTACAATGTTGGGATATGCTTAAATGGTGGAATGATGGACTTATGACTGTTTATGAAGGACTGTACTATTGTAATAATATAAGAGAAATCAGTGGGGCCAAAGGGCTTTAAGGAGAGGGAACATGAAATTTCAGAGTCTGTGGAACTGCATCATAAAATAATCATTTAAAAAATATGAAAAAAGCCAAAGAGACACTGGATTCATCAGATATGCAAGTATCAACAGAGGGGTGAAGGAGAGAATGATGCGTCCGCTGGCGCATGGTAATGTTCTAGTAGTGTCAGACGCCAAAGAAAAGGAGGTTGAGGGAATAAATATTTGATTCAAAACTTTCAGGAGAGTGACTATAGGGATAGTCAGAGGTTCAAGAGGTACAGAGAGTTTACTGAAATGAGACGGACAATGCAGGGTATGAATGAGATTTCACAAAAAGATGTTTGAAAAGGAACCAGACTAAAATCTGGGACATAGAGATCTCAATAAAGTAATGAAAGCCTGAACAACAGACTGGATCAAGCAAAGGAAGAATACCAAAGGTCTTATTTCAGGCAAAATGACTTTAGTAAGACAAAACTGTGATTAAGAACTGATTTAGTAGTGGTATATGAGAACGGCTAAGAAATGTAAACCAATTGCAGCAGTTGCTTCATTATTCTTCCTAATCAGCAGACATAAAAACATGGCAGAAACCTACAAGGTTGTGCTTTGGTGGAAAAATTACATTTGGCGATAGCCTCATTTGGTAAACTTGTCCATCTGGACATGTTTCTTGTTTGGAGAATGTAACTGAGGGGCCTGGCATTGTGGTGCAGCATCAAGCCACTGAGTAACCCTAACCCTGCAACACAGTCCTTTTGTGGCAGTGCCAGTGTGCGTTCTGGCTGTCCTGGTTCTGTCCAGCTCCCTGTGGATGTGTCTGGGAAAGCAGCGGGAGGTAGCCTGAGTATGTGGCCCTTGCCATCCTTGTAGAAGGCTCAGAAGGAGTTCTAGGCTCTTGGCTTGGCTTCTGCTTGCTTTCACCCTGAACATGGTAGTCATTTAACCAGCAGATGGAAAATCGTTCAAAGAAATAGAAACAAAGTCTTTAAAAAATTTATTTACATCTGTATTTGAATCATTTCCTGGAGTTGTACAGTATTTTTGTTTTAGTCTTTTTTAACACTGTTGTGATTACATGTATTTTCATAAATCAGGCACACATTAAATTGACTTAATAATACCTCAGACTGTTTATAAAAGAATTTAAGGATTACAGCAATCTCAAGGTTTTTTTTTTTTTATTTACTACAAAGTGTATCTCACTGGTTTAGCTGTTCTTTGGCCTTGGAACTTACGGTAAAGATATATTTAAAATAATGAAAAAATATGAAATAGGCTTCTAATTAGATAACCTTTGCTAAAAGCTACTGTCAGCAAAACTATAATGATAACTATTGTGTTTATTCAGACAATAAATTATGTAAACCAGTGTTTTATTATAGATAAAATTACAAGATGGAGTCTTTCGGCACACTTAAATGTCCATGAGATATGTTAAGATAGCAATTTTTCCTGGAACTAGGTACAGAAAATTGTTATCTTTCCATTTTGCATAAATGAGTTAAGTAATTAAGGCAAGTTGCATAATGTTAGGATAGTATTATTTTAGGAAAAGTTCAGATTCTTTAATGGGTTAGATTTTACATGACCATTTAATGTGGATATTCTGTTCAATTCATGCTGAAATTCTCTTTCAGATGAGAAAACCTGCAGATGAAAAAAATAGAGAAATTTTGGATTGATTTCAACCTCGGAAGTCAGAGTGTGACATTATATATAAACAATGTGGAGGTAATGATGTTCATTTCCCTGTGAGATCCGAATGCTTCTGGATTGTTCTCTGTATGTGTCATGTGCTTGTGAATTTCACAAATTTATTTTCCTTCTAAGAGTACTCTGTGGGATCCAGTAAGATTGTTCAAGGAAGTAGTGGTCCATTTCTGCGTAACAGGTAAGATGATAATTGTTCATGCCACATCTACTTTTGTTTATGTTTTCTGTGTGCAGTTCTGTCAGTAAAAAGCTGGGTTAGTTCTAAAGAAGATTGTGTGCATGCCTTGAGAAAGAGGCAAGGTGCCTAGTATGGTGGGGGGATTATAGATGTGTGGACCACCTTTTGGGGCTTCCCTTCTATTTCATTGGTCTATGTGTCAGTTGTGTGTCTTCAAGTATGGTGTTGTGATGCCTCTGGGTTGGTTTTTATTGTTGAACATTTCTTTAATTGTTTGGGATCTTTTGTGTTTTCATAGGAGTTTCTGGGCTACTGTATTGTTCCAGATCTGAGAAGAATGCCCTTTGCATTTTTACTGGGATCGCAAATTGTTTTGGGTGGTGTGAGCATTTTGATGATATTCTGACAAATCCCTAAACATGGAGAGGATTTTTCCATTTTTTGCATGTGTGTTTTTCTATTCCTTTCATTAACATTTAAAAATTTTTCATTATAGAGATCTTTTGTATCCTTGGTTAAATATATCCCAAGGTATTTGTTTATTTTATTTATTGTTTGGCAGCTCTTGGGAATGGGGCTGATCTTAAGAGCTCGTTCTCAACCATGGTTGGTGTGTAAGAATGGAATTAGTTTGGTTTGGTGTCCTGACACTTTGCCAAAGTCTCTTGAGTTGCAAGAATCTTAGAATCTTTGGTTCCCCTATATGAAGAACCATGTCACCTGCAAACAGGAATGATTCAGCTTCCTTCTCTCCAATTTGTATCCCTTTGATTTCTTTTTCTTGTCTAGTAGCTCTAGATAGAGTTTCCAGGTTCGTGTGGAATAGCAATGGGGAGCGTGGGCGACCGTGTCTGGTTCTGGATCCTAGTGGGAATGCTTCTACTTTTCTCCATTCAATATAATACTGGCTGTGAGATTTGCCTATGTTGCCTTCATTGTTTATAAGTGTGTTCCTTCTATATACAATATTTTGGGGGAATTTTTCATCATGAAAGTATGTTTTACTTTTCATTCATTTATTTAAAAGTGTTAGAGAGAGAAAGAAAGAGAACTTCCATCTGTTGATTTACTCCCTAACTGGGAACAGAGATTGAGGCTGGGCCAGTCTGAAACCAAGAGCCAGGAGTTTTCTCTATGTGTCCCTTGTGGATGCAGGGGTCCAGAGATTCCACTGTTTTCCCAAACACATAACCAGGAAGCTGGATCAGAAGTGGAACAGCCAGAAGCCTCTACAGGATGCTGGTGCTGCAGGCAGCGGCTAAACCCACTACCGCACAGTCCTGTCCCCAAAAGGATGTTATACTTTACCAAATGCTTTCTCTCTATTCATTTAAATAATCATGTGGCTTTTTATCATTTTGTTGGTGTGATATGTCATTTTCATTGATTTGCATATGTTGAAAACTGTCCCTGCATCTTTGGGATAAATGCTGCTTGGTCTGAATGGATGATTTTTAAAATTTAATTTACGGAGAATCAAGATGGCCGAATAGGGTAAGGACATGTTTAAACAGATGGAGAACTGTTAGCCAGTGTGGAGTAGAGAGGGCACATTCCAGGACATAGGAGAGAACAGAACAATAGCAGAGGGGTACCTGGAGACTGACAGACACAAGGAAAGCAGCGGACACAATGGTGTGGTGTTGCAGTGACTGATACCCCAATTGCAATCAGCCAGCAGCAGTCTTAACTCCACTGGTAGCTGGAACTCTGCCAGCAACAGGTGGGAAGGGGCATTCACCCAGAGCTCAGGAGATGAACCCAGACAAAGAACTGCCTATCCTGCTGGTCTGTTTCTTTTGACCAGGAGCAGAGACAGAGCAGCAGGTCCCAGATGGGCAGTGTGGGAAAAGGGTAGATTTCCATAGCCCAGTCTGCCACCTAGAGCCAAATCAGGTGCCATTTTGTATAGGGAGGCAAAGGTTATGATAGGACAGCACTGCGCATGTATGGGTTTGGGAGTGAACTCATTTCTGGCTCAGTGAACTGCCTCCTGGCACCTTGTCATGGAACATGGTGATTCTAGCTGTGCCCTAGCCATGCCTACGCAGGCATCATTAGCAGTGTGCAGGTGTCACTGGTGGTGTGCAGCCAGCAGCTACCTGTTCTTTCTCCTCACTGTGCCAAGGAGTCTGTTCATTCTACTTTCCACCAAGAATTTCTTTCAAGCAGTCCACTGGGACCATCATTCTTTCTTTGTTTTGCGGTATCTAGTAGATTCCGCCTCTTTGTTTTGTATCTCCAAGTATTCATGTCAAATAAAAACTGTTGTTAATTTGTTTAACCAGTTCCAGCCAAAATATCGTATATCAAAATGATTGAGATGGTGTGCCCTTTCTGGTCCCAATTAATCCCAGTCTGCTGTCTGAGTTACTCTTGCTGCATCCCCACCTTACTGGTTGCGTTTTGGTCTTCCACTGCGATGGACAGGGTCGATCTAGACCTGTATGCTTCTGTTGGCTTCCTCTCCAGTTTCCTCAGTTTGTGGCTGTGCAGGCTCTCTGCTGCACTTCACTCGTTTCTTTCTTGTGGGCCACCTCTAATGTGCGCTCACTGCAGTTCAGCAAAGAGCTGTCATCTAATTCAGAGGCTGAAGTCTAACAGCAGGCTTCTCTCAACTCTGGCTCCATTCTTTTCTGTAAGAGGAACCTAAGAGTAGGCGTTTGTCTTGGTGGTTAGGAAATCCATGTCCCGCACTGGCGTGCTCGGGTGCCCAGCCCAACTGGTTCGTGCTGATGCGGAGCCTGGAGCACAGTGGTGGTAGTTCGGGTGCTGGTTCCTGGCTTCTGCCCTTGGCCTCAAGCCAGGGCTGTGATGAGTTTTTGGAGAGAGAAGCAATGATTGGGAGCAATGTTTCTGTGTCTCTCTGTGACTCTGTCTCTTAAATAATTTTCTTAAAAGAAAAGAGTATGTTGAAATGGAGGTGAATTATTACTGTTTGGATATTGGGAAAGCTGAATTTCAATGTGAATTTTAGCAGCAACTAAGATTTCAAAGAGATATTGAATGGATATTGTGTTTAGTGGATTCGAAAGTAAAATGCTTGTTGCAGATGATCCCCCTATAAAAACAAAGTGCTCCTTAAAAAGTTGATTGGCTTGCAGAAGGCAGAACCTGCCTCCATTTCCTTGTTGCTGCACTATGCTGGTTCATGGTTTTCCAAGGTCAGCCCCACAAACGTGTATGACAAGTGTGTGCATAAATATACATGTGTATTTAGTAAAGCAGTATCAGAAACCTGTTATAATATGATTTATTTTCATCTTATTATCATGGAAAGATCTGGTTTACAAATACCCCTCCAAGGTCATTTAAAACGATGACATTTGAAAATAAAACCTGTCTCTGTGTTGACACGCATTATTGCCCCTTTTCATTGCCAGAAATGGAGATGATGAAGATACTCCTCATCCGCCTGCAGCAGCCTATTGTCATCAGCAGGGAAGAGGTGATGAAGGTAGAAATCCACTTTGATATACAGCTTGCCATCGCACAGGCAGCCACTCGAGCACTGGGACAGGACAAACAGGACCAGGATTAATTCTCGCTGATGATTCGAAACTCTTTTCCCAGCTCTCTCATTTCCTCATTGGCATTGGAGGATGTGAACGTTGGCTGAAAAAGCCATGGTCTCCTGAGTGTCCCTTCAAGAGTCAAGTGTCCTAATCCCATTTTTCCCTTTTTGTGTGTCAGTGTCTCCATGGTGTGGAAACT
This sequence comes from Ochotona princeps, assembly GCF_030435755.1. NCBI lineage: Eukaryota > Metazoa > Chordata > Mammalia > Lagomorpha > Ochotonidae > Ochotona > Ochotona princeps. Next base: position 41,813 of record NW_026696900.1, on the reverse strand, counting down.
GACCCTCTCTGTGTGCCTCCAAATAATCTACTCCATTTACTGTGCACCATGGGAAACTTGACTGGGATGACATCACCTCCTGACCATTTCTTCCTGGGGTCCCAAGGACATTCCTGGTGGGCTTCTGGCACTGTTCTCTCTCTCTCTCTCTCTCTCTCTCTCTCTCTCTCTCTCTCTCCCTCTCCCTCTCCCTCTCCCTCTCCCTCTCCCTCTCCCTCTCCCTCTCCCTCTCCCTCTCTTTCCCCCTCTTTCTCTCTCACCTTCCTGTTCACAGAGTGAATTGGGAAGATTCTGATCTCTTACACTTGCAAAGGTCTGGTCCCCCCTCACTGGACTTGGAGGAGGGCAGAATTGGAACCAGTTCAGTGAACCAGCTCGCTGAAAACCCTTTAAGACACTAACCTCTGGACTCTATGTTTGGTGTATGCTTGCAATGGGGGAATCTCAACTGGACTTGAGCTGTGGTTATGCAACAAGGTGGAGGAATCCACCATGGTGGGAGGGTTTGGGGAGGGGTGGGAGAACCCAAGTATCTATGTAACTGTGTCACATAATACAATGTAATTAATGAAGTTAAATAATTAAAAAAAATCCTAATTTTAAAGTAAGCAATGTTCAGAGTTTCTTCAAGTAAATACTTGCTGTATTGCTCATAGTATTCATTTCAATTTCTAAAAAATTGTGTATGCTTATAAAAATACATGTATTGGTAATGTATACATTATGACCATATTTTATGCCATCTGTTTAATCTGCTTCTACTAAAATAATTCTCTTTTTCAGTGAAACAGTAGAGGATTTCAAAGCATAAATCAAGCAACAATTTACTTCAGTGGCTTTTCATTATTAGCAAATAATCGTCTGTTAATAAATATTTTCTCACAATCCTTTAAAAACTAAAAAAAAAAAAAAAAAAAAAAAAGACACTAACCTCTTCTCCAGGAGCACGGAGCTGTATCCCAAGCTATGCATTTTCCTGGATGCTTTTTCAAAGGCTGCTACTCTAAAACTTGTTACTTTTTTGTATTTATTTGAAGGAGAGCAAAAGAGACCTTCACTCACTGCAATGCCCAAAGTTGGGCTGTCCTGATGCCTGTTGTCTGGAAGTCAATTCAGGTCCCATGCATGGGTGGCAAGGGCCTACATAGTTGAGCTGTGTGACTGCTCTCCTAGAGAGTGCATTGGCAGGATGCTGGATTGGAAATGGAGCACCAGGGCAGGCTTCTGCTTTTAAAGTCGCATGGCTTTTGGCTTATGTTTCAGGTGTTGCCTGATCAGATGCAAACTTCCTGGGAACTTTCTACTAACTTTGAGAAGGAAGTCACCATGGCTATGATTCCTAATAGCCATGAGAGAGAGACAGGTATTTTTGGAAAATGGCAAAATTCTGGCTCTGAAAAGTGATGACAAAAATCAAACTTGGAAGAAGTCCCAGAAAACCTAGCATCATGTGAGATTGTTTGAGTATGAGTGTATCACTGGAGAAGGAAGAGTTGGTAAGAGCCTAGAATTACTATTCAGTTCAGAGTTGCTTGTCCCTCAGAAATGGCAAAGCAGTACAGATGCTGGGGTGGCAGGGAGCAGGAGATGGGAGCATTGGTCAGTCTTGTCTTCCCTTGAGGCCAATGCAACAATAGACTAGACCAGATACATTTTTTAAAAGCTTATTTATTTATTTATTTTAAAAGATTTTATTATTATTGGAAAGCCAGATATACAGAGAGGAGGAGAGACAGAGAGGAAGATCTTCCATCCCATGGTTCACTCTCCAAATGAGCCGCAACGGGCCGGTATGCGCCAATCTGATGCCGGGACCAGGAACCTCTTTAAGGTGCAGGGTCCCAAAGCTTTTGGGCCATCCTCTCCTGCTTTCCCAGGCCATAAGCAGGGAGCTGGATGGGAAGTGGAGCTGCCGGGATTAGAACTGGCGCCCATATGGGATCCTGGGGCTTTCAAGGCGAGGACTTTAGCCGCTAGGCTACGCCGCCGGGCCCAAAAGCTTATTTATTTTTAAATTCCATGGCAGATTTTACGCAGATAGAGAAATATCTTCCATCTGCTGGTCCATTCTCCAGATGGCCATGATGGCTGTAGCTGAGCCCTTCAGCAGCCAGGAGCTTCTTCCAGATTTCTCATGTGGTTGCAGGCTCCCAAAGACTTGGGCCATCCTCTGCTGCTTTTCCAGGCCACAAGCAGGGAACTGGATGCAAAATGGAGCAGCCAGGACACGAACTGGCATCATTTGGGATGCTGGGCCTGCAAAATGGATGATTAGCCAATTGAGCTATCGTGTTGGCCCCTATGTGACTTTTAAAAAATATGTTTATTTCTTTTGGAAGACAGAATTATGGAAAGGGTGAGATAGAGATCGTCCATCTGCTGGTTTGCTTTGCCGTTGGCAGCAAGGAATGATGGACCAGACTAAAGCCAGGACCTTCATGTGGGTCTCCCTTGTGGGTAGCCGGGACTCAAGCACTGGGGCTATCTCCCACTGCTTTCCCCAGGCCATTAGCAGGGAACTGATTCGGCAGTGGAGCAGTCAGGACAGGAACCAGTACCCACGTGGGATGCCAGTAGTGTAGTCTGAGGCTTACTCACTGTGCCACAAAGCTGGCCCTGTTTTTTTCTTAATGTGTACAGAACAGACAGAAGAATCCACAAACCTGGTGCAAGTCATGAGCCCGGAAGATGACCAGTGCCTAACAGTTCTCATCAGTGATCATTCCCAGCTTCCTGTGAGTATGGAGGCCCTGGGAGCCAGGCTGGGACCCGGGTCTACTGGGACATTGGCAGGAGGAAGTTCTGCAAACAGTATTTTCTGTCCAAACTAGAAATGCTTTGAGCCTGCCTTTCTTTAGATAACTTCACCAGCTTTGTTGACACCCCTCCCCCTTTCCTTCAGTGCAGTTTCCCGACTAAGGTGTGGCGTGACTGTCCTCTGCCTCGGTGCCCAGTTTGGGATCAGGATACTGATGCTTGGGAACTCATGTAGGGAAAGAAGGGATACGATGACAGGCTTTTCTTTTGAACACGTACGATCTCACATAAATGGGTATCTTCGAAGTCCTCCGGAATCTGTAAACTTCAGCAGCAACGATCCGGTGGGAGACTCTCCCTTGGTCTTTGTGACACTCCATGATTGCCGTGGATGGCAGAAAATTCTTTCCTGAGGGTGGTTAGGAATGTTTTGAAGTATCCTACAGACTTTTGGAGCCACTGGTTTCATTTTCAGTAAACGATTTGTTTGCAAGGCAGAGTTGCAGAGAGGCGGGAAGAAGATCTTTTCAGCTGTTGGTTCACTCTCCAGATGGCTGTGATGGCTCTGGGCCAGGCCGAAGCCAGGAGCCCCGAATGCCACCTGTGGGCGGCAGGGACCCAGGCACTGGGCCAGGCTGACGCCAGGAGCCCCGAATGTCTCCTATGGGCAGCAGGGACCCAGGCTCTCTGGCCGTCTTCTAGTATTTCTCCAGGAGCATCAGTATGGAGCTGAATCAGAAATGGAGCAGCTAGGACTGAACTGAACTGGTGCTCATCTGGGGTCTTGGCATTGCAGGTGGTAGCTTAACATGCTATGGCACTGAGCTGCCTGAAGTAAATCCATTTATTAGTAAATCCAAAGCCTAGTGTTTAATTAATCGGTGCGTGTGTTTTTAAAGAGATGTATTTGTTTTTATTGGAAAATCAAATTTTACAGAGAGAAGGAGAGACAGGGAAAGATCTTCCACTGCTGGTTCATTCCCCAAGTGCCAGAGCTGGGCCAATCCAGAAGCTCCTTTTGTGTGTCCCATGTGAAAGCAGGGTCCCAAGGCTTTGGGCTGTCCTCTCCTGGTTTTCTCAGACCACAAGCAGGGAGCTGGAGGGGAAGTGAAATAACTGGGCTACAAACTGGTGCTCATGTGGGATCCTGGTATATGCAAAGTGAGGGCTTTAGCCACTAGGCCACTGCACCAGGCCCATAAGTGTGGTTTGCTGATAAGCTAGACAGCAGCTGCAAAAGAGTTTAAAACACAGAGGTTTCAAAGGTATCATCAGAATTTTGTTTTTTTTGACAGCAAACCGAAACAGCTAAACATTTACCTGAAAAGCTGAAGCCAGATGTGATAAAGAAAGGTGAGACTGTTTCTTTTATGTATAAATTTATCATATATTAAAATACATACCATAAATATACATGATATATAGACATAGATATATCATAGATAAGACTTGAGTCTCTGGTTGTAAGTACTACTTAGAGATTTAGCATTATTTTTCATTTTGGTCACTAGAAGTCACGTTGGTGCATGCGTATTCTTCGGACTTACCGGAATCACCTGTGAAAATTGAGAGTCCTGAGCTGAGTGGCCAGGCCAGGTGAGTGGCTCTCCCAGCTCCTATCCCACGCTGTGCACTGGGAGTGTGGGAGTGCAGGTTCTCAGCCGGAGCTGTCTCCCACTGCTACCTTTGGTGACCCCCTGCTCAGGAGACAGTGCTGTGTGGAATTAAAAGAATTATTTTGTTGTTGTTGTTTTTAAAGTTTAAGATTATTTCTTTGCAAGGCAGAGTGACAGGAGAGAGGGGTGAGGAGAGAGATCTTCCCGCCCCCCCCCCCCCGTCTATTTTTAAAGGTTTGTTTTTATTGGAAGGCAGACTTACAGGGAGAAAGAGACACAGAGGAAGATGTTCCATGTACTGGCTCACTCTCCAAGTGGCTGCAACAGCTGGAGCTGAGCCCATTTGAAGCCAGGAGCTTCTGCTGGCTCTCCCACATGGGTGCAGGGTCCCAAGGCTTTGGGCCATCCTCTACTGCTTTCTCAGGCCACAAGCAGGGAGCCTAATAGGAAGGGAGGTTGCTGCCAGGATAAGAACTGACACCCATATAGGATTTAGCCACTGAACCATAACTCTGGGCTCAAGACAGAGATTTTTCATGCACTGGTTTACTGCGTGCACAGACACAAGTGTTAGGTCTGGGCCAGGCTGGCAGGAGGAGCTGGGAAAACCATCCAGGTCTCCCACAGGAGCTCAAGTACTTGGGCCATCTTCTGCTGCTTTCCCAGGCGTGTAAGCAGGGACCTGGATCAGATTAAAAGGAGCTGGATCAGATTAAAAGTAGGGCAATTAGCCAACCGGAGCTTCCGCAGGGGATGGAAGAACTCCAAACACTACCGCGCAGAAACCAACGTCATCGGAAAGACAACCAGAAGCCCTGAGAGGTTCGCAGAAACAGAAGAACAATAAATGTCCTTCGGGACCAGGGAGGAGAGCTTTCTCTGGTCCGAGCCTGGCTCCACCTCTGGACCCCCACACTCCCTCGCAATGACCATCGGGATCGCTTCGAAAACTCCTTACAGCAAACAAACAATCATACAAACTAAAAAAAAAACTAAATAAATAGACAAACAACAGAAAGTAGAGCTTGAAATCTGACAGGAAAGAGCGGGCGTGGATTGGCTCATGCCTCGCTGGGTGGGACACAAAGATTAGTTACTCCTCACCATGGTGTTGGGGATTTTCCTGCTCACCCCCCACGAAAAAAATGTTCTGCACCTTAAATGTCGACAAATATCTTGTTAGAGTTACAAACCAGTCTAGATTATCCTAAAATCTGCTAAGATCAGCAAAATTATACTTCAACACAACAAATGGCTAAATACTAAAATGAAATAGACACGAGACAGCTGAATGGTACCTTATAGCCATTTTAAGGTATATAGCAGCCGGTCCTGTATATAAACTAAAATTGAAATGTCAATGAGCTAATCATAGGTTGTCGTTAGGGCTTGCTTTTTTTTTTTAACATACTGATTACTCAAAACCATGTCAATTCCATAATATTGCAAATTGCTGTTGATGTTATATTGGGACTCTTAATTGACTGGGATGATATTCTACCAGCTCTAATTTCAGACCAGAAATGGTCTCCCCAAGAAACTGTTCAACCCGTCTGGACAATAAGTAGCTGGACTCTATGCTTGGTATATGTTTGCAAGGAAAGAATCTTGATTGAATTTGAACTGTAATACTGCATCAAGGTGGAGGAATCCACCAGGGGGGAGAGGAGGGGAGGGATGGGGGGATTCCCAGAGCCTATGAAACTGTCACATAATGCAAAATAATTAATAAAAAGATATAAAAAAGTAGGGCAATTAGGACTTGAAGCAGCACTACAGTGTGGGATTCTGGCATCACAAATCATGGCTTAGACCTCTGCCACAGTGTCCCTGGAGAACACCTGGGGGCAGTGTGGGCTGTTACCCTGCTCCTCGGGCCCCTTCCCCACACCTCCAGGGTTATCTCAGGCAGTGTACTTTTTTTTTTTTTTTTTGTCAGCAAAACACTGGATTTAAGACCAAAGGACACAGATCAATATACAAACATCAGTTTCCTTTCTGAATGCTACTAACAATTAGAATAATTAACAACCAATACCATTTGCAGTCAAGTTAATGACAGATTAATTTCAGAGCTCCATAAGATCACATGCATACATTGGGATCTCTGATGTTGCTGAGGGTCCTTAAGTATAAACAGAGATAGGGCCCGACGGCGTGGCCTAGCGGCTAAAGTCCTCGCCTTTAATGTGCCGGGATCCCATATGGGCGCCGGTTCTAATCCCGGCAGCTCCACTTCCCATCCAGCTCCCTGCTTATGGCCTGGGAAAGCAGTTGAGGACGTCCCGATGCATTGGGACCCTGCACCCGCGTGGGAGACCCGGAAGAGGTTACTGGTTCCTGGCTTCAGATTGGCACTCACTGGCCTGTTGCGGCTCACTTGGGGAGTGAATCATTGGACGGAAGATCTTCCTCTCTGTCTCTCCTCCTCTGTGTATATCTGGCTGTAATAAAATGAATAAATCTTTAAAAAAAAGTATAAACACAGATAGATGAGCTCTTGCCATATAAGACTCAGGAGGAAGATTCCAGGACCTCCGAAATTGACCAATAGATTCAAAAATATAACCCCTGATTCAAATCATTGAAGGTGGGCCCAACACAATGGCGTAATGGTTAAAGTCCTCACCTTGCATGCTCCGGGATCCCATATGGGTGCTGGTTCTAATCCCGGCAGCCCAGCTTCCCATGCAGCTCCCTGCTTGTGGCCTGGGAAAGCAGTGGAGGACAGCCCAGATAAGTATATTGCAACTTTACTGATATCATTAGTTACTGAGGAAATCTAGGTTAAAACTGTAATGAGAGGCACTACACACCCACTAGACTGGCTGAAATTAGATTGTGCCAAGCACTGGTAAAAATGTAGAGCAGTTTAGATACTTCTAGCAGTTTCTTAAAATGTTAGATTTTTAGCAACCCTTTGACTCGTTGAGCTGTTCTCATCCTATGTGTTTTCCCAAGAGAAATATCAGTGTGTCCTTACAAAGGCATGAATGTTTATGGCAACTTTATTTGTAATATCTCTGAACTGGAACAAACCTAAATGTCCATCAATAGATGACATACTGACGCACTCTGACATATCCACACATTGGAATGCCACATAGCAATGGAAAGGAATGGGCCCATCATTGAGGCATAGCTGGGCATGATGCCACCTGTGATGATGCCAGCATCCAACAGGGCACATGTTAGTCCTGGCTGCTCCACTACCAATCCAGATCCCTGCTGGTGGCCTTGGGAGAGTAGGTACAGGATGGCCCATGTGTTTGGGTCCCTGCTTCATATGGGAGACCCTGATGAAGCTCCTGACTTCTGCCTGTGGTCGGGTCTAGTCTGCCTGTTGCAGCTAGCTGGGCTGTGAAGTAGTGGATGAACATCAGTTCAAATCCTCTCTCTCCATCTCTCTCCCTCTCTCTCCCCCTCTCTCCCTCTCTCTCCCTCTCTCTCCCTCTCTCTCCCTCTTCCCTTCTCTGCCCAGCTTTCCTTGTCTCCCCCCCATTGCCTGTCCCCCTCTCTCTCCCCCATCCCCTCTCTCTCTTCTGTCTTCGCTCTCTCTCTCTAATTCCACCTTTCAAATAAATAAATTTTTGAGGCAAAAAGTAATGAATTTGGATATATGTATCCTTAATTCTTCTCAGAGTAATTATGCTTAGTAAAAGAAGCTGGGCCACAAGAGTACATATAATGATTCTATTGTATGAAACGCTAGAAAAGGCAGACATAAGTTAGGTCAGTGTCTGCCTAGAAATGGTGGTGTATTTGCCACAGCTGCCTGGTTTTCCATTGCTCCACCCACCTTTCTCTTCCCTCTGAACCTGACAGACAAGGGACTCACAGGATGTGTGGTTTCCATTCTCTGTTCTTACCTGCCAGAGAATCTGCAGCCATAGACTGCATGATAGCAAGTTTGTAGAATGGGGCACTACCGGGCACCAGGTTTGTGACTGGGCAAAGGACACAGGAGGGAAACAGAAGTTGGGGGCAGTGAGAGAGGGGAAGGTAGAGGGTGCTGGTTGTACCTGTCCCATTCACCAGGCACATTTTACTTCAGGCGCGATTCTGCTTTCAACAGTGACAGAAAACAAACAAGGAGAAGGATGCTGGTAATGTAGTAACTTTTATCCTTTTAAGGCAATGTGCCCTACACTTCAGTTGCTTGCCCATCACTGTCAGTGTGCTGTGGCTCTCTTTGTTATCTATGCCTTTTTCTTAATGAAAATTATCTTAAATTTATTCAAGCATTTTAAAAATAAATATTTTATTTCATTTTTAACTGGAAATGAACATTACTCATTACAAGTAGCAGTAAGCCTCCAAATAAAGTGAAAATAATCCCTGCATGCTATTACTTGATCTATTCATTGGATGCAATGTGCTTAATGATTGGCAAACTATGAAAGGGTCAATCTACCATACTCAAGTCTGTCCAGTTAGATGGACAGGTGGGTCAGCCCCATTGATAGTCTTAGAAGGAATTATCATTTCATGTTCTCATTTGATGGCAGATAGGTCGTGAAAATGGAAAAAGTCCTTTATTCAGTCTTATGTGACTAGAGCAAGTTCTTACACCGTCAAGAATTCACTCACCTTGGATGACAGCTGATGGGCAGGCATAGTGGTCCCTTCTTTCTCATGAGAAATGGAAGCCTGAATCCAGAGATTCTACGAAACCCCTAAATGCTGTTTTCTCCTGATCATGATAGCCACATTCAAGTGGAACTTACACAGTAGACATGATGAGAGGCGAACAGTAATAGCTGGCAGTAACATCAAGTGATGAAAGTTTTGTGAATGTGGTATCTTTCTCTCGGAATACCTTACTATTCTGATGTCGTTCTCATGATGGGACACGACACAGTGTGACGTCTCTGTCATTCTGCTTTTCAAATACATCTTTCAGGAAAGAAAAAAAACCATGCAATAAGACTTTCCCAGTTTCCTTATTCCTCTATCAAAAAATGCTGAAAGTTGTTTGCAAAAGCATGCGTATTTAGAACAACAGTTCATAAATGTGGCTACACACCAGGATCACAAGAGGGGGCTTGAAGAGAAATTCATTACTCAGACACTGTTGCAGAAAGGAAGTTGGGCAGCTTCAATCTGCTGTTCCAGCCCATCAAATGACCATGAAAAGCTGGGCTTAAAGTCAGGAGCCAAGAATTCAATCCCAGGCTGTGTCTTGGGGACAGAGACACACTACTTCAGTCCTCACCACTGCCTGCCAGGCTAGAGCTGGAATCTGATGGGGCATGTGGGCATGCCAACTGTTGTCTTAACCACTAGATCAAATCCCTACTCTTCAATCATTTTTTAAAAAAACTTATTTGATTTTATTTTAATTGGAAAGGCAGGTATACAAAGAGGAGAAACAGAGAGAAAGATTGGCTGTGCATTGGTTCACTCCCCAAGTAGCCACAACAGCTGGAGCTGAGCCTATCTGAAGATAGGAGCCAGGAGCCTCCGCCGGGTCTCTCATATGGGTGCCGGGTCCCAAGGCTTTGGGTCATCCTCTGCTGCTTTCCCAGACAACAGGCAGGAGCTGGATGGGAAGTGGAGCAGCTGGGACATGAACTGGCACCTATATGTGATCATGGTAGATGCAGGGCAAGGATTGAGCCACTAGGCTATCACGCTGGGCCCTTCTTTTCAATTCTTTAAGCAGATCCTTCTGCTCAGGAAATGCCTAAGGGTTAGTGTTGAGGCATAAAAATGTAGGCTGCTGCCTGCAACACCAGCATCCCACATTGGACCCTGAATGCTCCACTTCCAGTCCTGCTGCCTGCTGGGCTGTGTGGGAAAGCAACAGAGAACACTCAAGTGCTTAGACTCATTTCCCAGCTTCTGCCTGGTCCAGCTCTGACTATTGCAGCCACTGGAAAGTGAACTAGCCCATGGAAGGTTCCTGTCTCTCCCTCTGTCTCTCTATAACTCTGCCATTCAAATAAATAAATAAATAAAATTTTTAGTATTTTAAAGTTGGCAACTCTTACATCTTAGTTGCAAATGCCTAATTAGAATTTGGTCATCCTTGAGACCACATCTTGGTTGATAACTGACTCATGAGAAATTATTTTTCTCCTCACCATTACTTCTGAATCACTTTTGTATAAGAGCCCAGTCTTCAATAGTCACTTCTCTTCTGTGTAACTTTGTAGTAATAGATTGCTCATACATAAATGGTGCCGACACCCCTTCGATGGTTTCATTGATCATTTCATTTGTGTTTGTAATAGGTTAATTACAGGAAACATCTCTTTTCTGAGAGCAATGAGGCTTCCAGTAGCAGTGCCAGTGAGCAGTCTTGGACTGGTGACAAGAAGAAGAAAATGCTAATACCATATCGTAGTAGAAGGAAGACGAAAGTCCGAAAATGTGGCAGCGGTAAGTTTGGCATTTGGCTTCTGAGGCATCTCTGAAATCAACCAGCAGGGATTAACTTCTCAGTGTGCTAAATCAAAGGATGCCCGAGAACTGTGTGACCAGTGCACCCTCCTTCCCTGTCTCTGTGTCTCACGGACATTGAGCAGATGTGGAATGAACAGTTCTCAGACAGAGAGCTGAGAATGGACCAAGCACTGTTCACTATGAGTTACAGCTGTTTGCAGTAGGTTCAGGGCGGGACATGTGGCAAGGCTCCAAGGATGGGGGAGTGGGACTGAAGCAAAGTGGGATTTGAAGGGCAGAGAGGATGGGGCAGCAAGCCCGTGACACCAGGAGGACACAGTGAGGGCGTGCTGGTGGTGCTCAGAGACAAAGCCTGGGTGGTGAGGAAAGAGGTGAACAGTGAAGGGGTCTGTAGGTGGCAGGTGGGAGGTTGCCGTCGTTCCTGGCATGGCCCTGCATATCTGGGAGCTGAGAGCTGAGTTTCTGTCTCTTCAGGAAATATAGCCATGGTATAATTGGCTTCTTTTTCTTCCAGTTCTGCCACTTTTTTTTCTCAGCAGTGCTAGCGACAATGAGAAAGATCAGGTAAATAAATCCACTTTGTACCACTTTGTACTGCTTCTGCGTGTTATGGCTATGATGAGCCTATTTCTTTCTAAGGCTTTCAGGAATATAAGAAAAACAAACCAGTGGTCTAATGGTTTGGAAATCACTCCAGCAGCAATGGCAAGGACAACTTAGCATTTCTTATGAATTGATGATTTTCCATAAATACTGCTGGTCAAAGTATGATTGACTTGGAGCAAAGATTAGGGGAAATGTTTCTGTCCTGCTACATAGGATAAGTCTTAATATGCTTCCATTGAACTCCAGAGGCAGAGCTGGCAGTGGTGGTGACAGGTGTACAGGGAAACAGGGAGAAAGAGGCACTTTACTTCATGTCCCACATGCCTGCATCCAGGGCTGGGCCAGGCTGAGGCCAGAGCCTGGAACTCTATCCAGGACCTCTGTCTGGGTGGCAGGGAACCAAGCACTTGAGCCAGCATCCTCTGCCTGCTGTGCTGGCACAGCGAGAAGGGGAAGTGGAGGGCCTGGGAGGCTCGCCAGCTCTGTGATGCGGGGTGCAGGCCAAAAGGCTCCAGCCATGGCAGCCAGCTGGGGGATAAATCAGAAAACATAAGAGTTCTCTGTCTTCGCCTCTCTCACTCTGTAACTCTGAATTTCAAATAAATAAATTAAAAATAAATCATAGTTTTTAAAAGATTGTGAATTTGCATTTCTATCAAGCTGTAAGGTGTTGCATCGTCGTACTTTGAGAACTGCTGGTTAACAGTGATCAACTGAAACTTAAACACCGATTTTTAAATGCTTAAGCATCCAATAATTCCACTTCTTCAATGTCTTAGAGGATTTGTTTTTTTATGATGTTTTGAATGTGTCTGGATTGGCTGAACTTCTCACACCACTACAGGACACGTCCAGGCAGAGGAAGGCCACACGCCCAGAGATCGCTGAACCAGAGTTGCTGGGGAGTCCTGCCACCTTAATTCCTGAAGATTTCTCCCAGAAACCAGGTTCGTGACTTCCTGTTGACATATTTTCCAGTAAAGACTCTGTGGTAAATAAAGCAATTTTCTTTTGCTATCTATTGAGGAATGTGTGAAGATGTGATTATCTCCACAAAAACGATGTGGAGGTTTTATGTTTTAATATATTTTCTGAAATTCTGGAACATCCCTCCCCCACCGTGTTAATGCGGTGTTGATACAGTGTAGATTTGTGTTTAACAATCTACTAATGCTTCCCTTCTCTTTCTCCCTTGCTCCCTTCCTTTCTTCATTCTCCAGATAACATCTTTTCAGTTTACATTGTGAGCAAAGGCTCAATGGTCCACTAAACAAGGAACTCAAGTGGAAACACGAGTTCAGTGGGAATTCAGGTAAGGGTTAGGAACAACAATCAAAAAAAATTACCCGTTTCACTTATATATATAATAAAATCTTAAAATATCCACAGATTATTCAAGTAGTAGTAATATGTCATCCTTGACCATTGATTTGACAGACATATAAAATGGAATTTGATGTGCCTTGCATGATGGCTTAGATGGATAGATTCTAGCCTTGTAAGCCCCAGAGTCCTGTAATGGGCTGGTTCATGTCCCAGCTGTCCCTGCTTTCCTTCTAGTTCCCTGCCTGTGGTCTGGGAGAGCAGTAGAGGATGGCCAAAGGCCTTGGGACCCTGCACCCATGTGGGAGACCTGGGAAGAGCTCCTGGCTCCTGGCTTTAGATTGGCTCAGCTCCAACCATTGCAGCCACTTGGGAAGTAAGCCAGCAGGTGGAAGATCTTTCTCTGTTTCTCCTTCTCTCTATAAATTTAATCTGCCTTTACAAAGAAAAAAAATATATAAAAAAGTATTTGACAAGATTCAAAATAACTTTGTGATGTAAACCCTCAACAAATTAGGTATTTATGGATTGCACTTCAACACAATGAAAACTAATAGCATCGGGTCCACAGCTAACAACATAGTCAGAGGTGAGAAGTTGAAAACTGTTCTTCTAAGATCAGGAGCAAGACAGCGTTGTCCTCTCCCCTTTGTAACAGTAGTAGAAGTCCCAGACAGAGCAAGCAGGCAGGGAAGGAAAGCTTCCAAATCAAAAAGAAAGAAGTGACGTTTCCATTGTTTGGGTGAGATGATCAATATATGGGAAACAGACTCCCCTGACTCTGTGAGAACAAATCACATCAACTCAGTAAAGTTTCAGGGTGGAAAATTAAAGTGCAAAAACCTGTGCTTCTACATGATTTAAAAGTGAACCATCTGAAAAATTAAGAAAACCATCCCATTAAAATAGAAGTGAGGGCCCAGCACAATAGCCTAGTGCCTGAATTCTCGCCCTGTGTGCACTGAGATCTCATATGGGCGCCGGTTTGTATACTGGCTGCTCCACTTCCCATCCAGCTCCCTGCTTGTGGCCTAGGAAAGCAGTTGAGGACGGCCCAAAGCCTTCGGACCTTGCACCCGCGTGGGAGACCCAGAGAAAGAGGTTCCGGACTCCTGGCTTCAGATCAGCTCAGCTCTAGCCATCGTGACCACTTGTGGAATGAACCAGCAAACTTTCTGAAAGATCTTTCTCTCTGTCTCACCTTCTCTATAAATCTGCCTTTCCAATGAATATAAATATATCTTTTAAAAATCGAATCCAAAAGAATTAAAAGTAGCAATAAATCCAAAGAGAGGAGAGAGCTGGATACCAAAACCATGGGATAGTAATGAAATAAGTTGAATAAGGAGTTAATATTGTTAATGTTGTTAAGATGGCCATGCCTCCCAAAAATTAAAAATAGGACAATATGACAGTCTCCCTTCTGAGTTCCATCCAAGGGAAATGGTATATCAGAAAGATATCTGCATTCCCATTTGATAAAATGTCTGTCAGTTTTCACAGAGTTAAAAAAAATCAATCCTTCAATGTGTGTAGGGCCTCAAATTCCCCAGTAACCAAAGCAGTCTTGACAGAGAAGGGCAAAACTGCTTGGCTTCCGGCTGTATTTGAAAGCTATGGTGATGGAACAGAGGCGAATCAGACCCCTGGAACAGACTGACACCTCAGAAAGCAAAGTATAGCGGCCACCAGGGTGGTGTTGCAGGCTAAGCTTCCGCCTGTGGCACCCGCAGACCCTGTGGGTGCCGGTTCTAGTCCTGCCTGCTCCGTTTCTGATCCAGCTCCCTGCTAATGACCTGAGAAGGTGGGGAGGATGGCTCAAGTGCTTGAGTTTCTGTACCCACGTGGGAGATTGGGAAGAAGCTCCTAGCCCCCAACTTTAGACTAGCCCAGCTGTGGCTGTTGCAGTCATTTGGGAAGTAAACTAGTGGATGGGTGATCTCAGTCTCTTCTGTGTAATTTTGACTTCAAGTAAAAGAAAGAAGTCTTAAAAAAAAAAACACATACAACATGATCCAACTGATTATTGTTGAAAAGTGTTAAGAATATACAATGCGGGGCCCAGCGTGTTGGCCTAGCGACTGGGGTCCTCACCTTGGACGTGTCTGGATCCCTTGTATGTGCTGGCTGTGGTTCCAGTGGTCCCACCTCCCATCCAGCACCCTGCTTGTGGCCTGGGGGCACAGCCAAGGATGGCCCAAAGTCTTGGGACCCTGCTCTCATGTGGGAGACCCAGAGAAGCTCCAGGCTCCTGGCTTCAGACTGGCTCAGCTCTGGCCATTGCAGCCACTTGGGAACTGAATCATCGGACAGAGAATTTTCCTCTCTTTCTCTCCTCCTCTCTGTATATCTGACTTTCCAGTAAAAATGAATAAATCTTAAAAAGATATATACAATGGGGGGAAAAGTTTCTTTATGAGATGGTGTTGAGAGAACATGATATTCACATGTATGTTAAAAAATGAAATTGGGGACATGTTACACTTTATGTGGAGACAGACTCAAAATGGACTAAAAGTATAAATGTAAGATTAGGACCAGTAGGGCCTGGTGCGGTGGCCTACTGGCTAAAGTCCTCGCCTTGAATGGGCTGGGATCCCATATGGGCGTCGGTTCTAGTCCCAGCAGCCCCACTTCCCGTCCAGCTCCCTGCTTGTGGCCTGGGAAAGCAGTGGAGGACAGCCCAAAGCCTTGGGACCCTGCACTGTGTGGGAGGCCTAGAGTAAGTTTCTGGTTCCTGGCTTCGGATCAGTGCAGCACCGGCCATTGCGGTCACTTGTTGAGTGAATCAATGGATGGAAGATCTTCTCTGTGTCTTCTCCTCTCTGTATATCTGACTTTGCAATAAAAATAAATAAACCTTAAAAAAAGATTAGGACCCATAAAGATTCCAATAAAAAAATGTGGAAATAGGTCCTTGATATTCTCTGTTTTTTTTTTTTTCCCCATTGTTCTGGTACTTAGTATTCTTGGTAGTGTTTTGTTTTGCTTTGTTTTGAATATAACACCAAAACCACAGGCAACAGAGTAAAAATGAACAGGTACTGCAAGCTGAACAGTCTTCACATAGCAAAGGAAACCATCAACAAAATCAAAAGGCAGCCTACAGAATAGGAAAATATTTTCTTCTTCCTGAAGATGAATTTATTTATTGGAAAGGCAGTATTAGAAAGGAGATTGAGGGCAAGACCTTCCATTTGCTGGTTTATTCCCCACATGGCCACAACAGGTGGGGCTGTGCCGTGCTGATGCGGGAGCCTGGGACTTCCTCCAGGTCTCCTGTATGGACACAGAGGCCAAGCACTCAAGCCATTTGCTGCTGCTTTCCCAGGCATGTTAGCAGGAAACTGTATGGGAAATGGAACAGTAAGGACTTGAACTGGTGCCCATACAGGGTGGTGGCACTGTAAGTGGCTGCTTAGCCCTCCCACAGTGGTGATCCTAGGGAAAATATTTTTACATCATATATCTGAGGTATATGATGAGTATATAAGGATAGTATATAAGATATAGTGCTAAAAATACACAACTCATACAGCAAAACAGACAAAAAGTCCAAGTAACCTAATTTACACAAAATGGTCAAAGGATTTGAATAGACAGTTGACTAAGAAAAGCATACAGACAGCTTACAGGAATGTGAAAAGGCACTCAACACCAGGGAATGAAATTAGAAGCACAATGAGCCATAACTTCATGTCTGCTTGGTGATTAGTGCAGCAGGACGAGCAGAAGTGTTGGATGGGATGGTGTCTGTTGTTGGGATACACATCAGTGCAGCCAACAGAGGGAAAAGTTACAGGAGTTTGTCAAAAGATTAAAAATGGAACAATATGACAGTCTCCCTTGTGAGATTCCATCCAAGGGAAATGGTATGTCAGAAAGATGTCTACGTTCCTATGGGCATTGTCGCATTCTTAACAGGATGTGAAAAGCAACTACACACCCCTCGCCGACTGAGCAGGTGGAGAGGGAACAAGTGGTAGGGATATGAGACACAGCGTGGATGTTGACCTCGGTGTTAATATGACAACTCTCACACAGCACACATGTGTCAAATCATGTCTCACACACATGAATCAGAGGAAATAGAGAAGAGAAAAGAGAAGACTCATGGGGTGACCTTACCCAGATGGATAGCTACCAACGTTGTTGAGTTAGTGCATCAAGGTGATTGGCTGTTTTGTCTACAGAACTACGAATCTAAGAAACAAACATCTTGAAAATGCAACATTGGGATTTTATTTAGCACTATGTCCAGTTTTAAGGAATTGGGTTTACTATGGAGAGCAGTAGTGTGATGTGACTGCCTCATTGCTGGTGTGTTTGTTCACTGGAACCTCCTCTTCCTCACATGCAGAATATGCAAGTCCCCGGCTGCTGAGTGGGTTCTCTTCCAGGGAGTGCTCAGAGGCTGAAGAAAACGCCTCCAAGGTACCTTTACAAAAATGTCATGTGTTTGAAAAGTGGAGAGTGAGCGAGCTCACAGTGAGAGTGATTCACTCTCCCATATTTCACAATGGCCAGGGCAAAGTCAGGAGCCTAGACCTCCATCCTGGCTTCCCAGTTGGGTAGCAGGAACTGAAGTACTTAACCCATCATCTGCTGCCTCCCAAAATGCATATTACTGGAAACTGGATCAGAAGTGGAGTGGCAAGAACCCCAACCAGGCACTGTAATATAGCATGTGGGCGTCTCAGGTGGCAGCCTCACCCAAGACCCCACAATCACACTTCTAAGATGCTACTTTGTGGTTGGCTATTCATCTGTTCTTTCTCCAGAATAAATGTATTCACATAACATGAGCTTGTTATGTTTAAGGGACTACTACATTTGTTACACACATATATATACATACACACATGCATAACTACATATATATGTATATGTGTGTAATTATATAACATTTACATATCAGTTACAAAAGTATGTTCATGTATTTCTCAGTCAACTGTGTTTTATTTGTCTTTAAGGTTGGGAACCGAGAGTCGCTAGTGGACAGTACGAGTGTCAAACATAAGCTGCAGAACCTGGAAGACAGAGGTGAGAGAATACACTGTTTCTCCCAGAATGAAGTGAAATTCATCCAGGCTGGTACTCAGATCACAGCAGACACAAACGCTTTGCAGGGGCACTGCTGCCAGGCCTCAAGGTGAGCAGGGCGAGTTACCTTGCCAGCTCCAAAAGGTCAATGAAGTCAAAGGGAGAAACTGGGGCTCTGGCCCGCAGCCAGCCCCACAGGGGCCACGGAAGGGACAGCCTGGGACCTGGCTCCCATCCAGCCCTCTCCTGCCCAGCCACTCCTGGTGACCTGCTGCCAGAGGGGGTTCTCATCCCCACATCTGCAGGTCACTTGCAGTTTGTAAGAAATATCCTAGGCAGTTGGTAGGCAAGTTTCCAGGTGACATCATACAGCCACCTTTATATGATAACATCTAGCTATGATGTTAACATATTAATGTAATGAACGAGTATAACACCTAGGCATTCCTTTGTTTGTGTGTGTTTAAGATTTGTCTATTTGAAAGGCTTGGTTAGAGGGAGTCATCTTCCATCTGTTATTTTAAATGTCTTTAAAAGTTTTTTAAACTTTTAACTAATAAATAAAATTATATGTGTATATATATATAATAACAAAAATTACACATATGTGTGAAATACTGTGTGATGTCTCATTCCCCGCAGATAGTTCGAGTTCTAATCTGGGGAGTATCTGGCCTGGTTTCCGCCGATGGCTGTGCTGACTCACACTCCCAACCATAAACCCGAGGTTTTCTTTACTCCGCCTTCTCACCTGTCCTCGCTGCCTTTTCTCTGTTCGATGCTGGCCATGCTAACTGGATGCAGTGACATGCCGTGGTGTCTGCATTTCCCTGGTTATTAACAGTGTTGAGAGTATTGTCGGTATATCCGTTGGCAATTGAATGTCTTTCTTTGAAAAATGTCTTTTTAGATTTGTTTCCTTTTTAAAAAGATTAACTTACTTAGTTATTTGCTGTGTTGAAAGAGTTACAGGGAGATGGGGAGAGTCAGAGAAAAAGCATCTTTCTATTTTCTGGGTCACTCGTCAAATGAACACACCGGCCAGGACCAGGCCAGGCTGAAGCCAGGAACCTCACCCAGCACTCGCACATGGGAGCAGGGGCCCAAGCATTGGAGCCACTCTTCTGCCTTCCCATGCACAGTAACAGGAAATATTTATCTTACTTTTCTCTTCTTTTGAAAAAAGACTTATTTATTTTTATTAGAAAGTCAGATTTACAGAGAGAAGGAAAGACAGAGAATCTTCCATCTGGTGGTATACTCCCCAAGTGGCTGTAATGGCTGGAGCTGAGCTGATCTGCAGCCAGGAGCCAGGAGCTTCTTCCAGGTCCCCCACGCGGGTGCAGGGTCCCAAAGCTTTGGGCCATTCTTGACTGCTTTCCCAGATGACAAGCAGGGAGCTGGATGGGAAGTGGAGCAGCTGGGACATGAACTGGTGCCCATATAGGATCCTGATGCTTACAAGGAGAGGAGTTAGCCACTAGGCTGCCATGCCAACTAGGCTGCTGTGCCAAGCCCCCATTATTTTTAAGAGTGTAATGGTTCAGTAGCTTCCAACTATTTTTTAATTCAGTTTGCATTGATTTTTTTTCAGTGAAAGAGGCTCATTTAAATTTTTGCACACTAATATCTAGTTTTATGAGTTTCATTTCCCCACAGTCTCTTAGTAACCTTGCCAATAAAAAGACTCTGGTGAGTTTTCTTTTTTTTGTTAATTTTAAATTTCCTTTTTACTATTGTTTATACAGTTGAAAGGGATGCCCAAGTGGGCCTCTGATTAGGGTGGGAGGGTTCAGGTATGGAGGAAGGTGAGTGGGACATAACTTTTAATGTTTTTTTTTTTTTCTTCCTGTGTCAGCAGGGGAGGAGGGAGGAAGTACAATTCCTTGCTGTCAAACTCCATCAGCACCCAGGAATTGCAGACGGTCCTTTGATGATCCAGGGTCAGACGTGGCCTGTCTCGTGCACAAGCCAACACACATGCTAGTGAATGCATCTACCTGTCAGTGCTACACAGCCCCATCTCTCATGCAAACTGACACATGCTACAGCCTAACCCAGCCCAACTAAGCCTGCCACAGGCCCAGTCTCCTGTACACCAGCAGGTGCCATGGCCTAGTTGGGGCAACCTCCAAAAACCTCACCAGGCCTGTATCCAATCCCGGATTTTGTGTGTTGCTGGCTTGTGCTGCAGCCTAGCCTGGTCTGTCCTGCATCCCGTCTGGCTCTTGAGCACACTCATGGGTGCTACATGTTAGCTCAGCCCGATTCACCCCAGACCTAGCCCACACACATGCCAGTGGGTGCTACCACCTTGCCCAGATTGGTCTTCCAACAGCCCTGCCATTGTCCTCACCAGTGAGAGCTGCAGCCTAGCAGAGGAGTACCCACAGTTTCCCTGCCAGATCCACTCCCAGACACAGATCTTGTACTTGCCAGTGGTTACTACAATCGAGCCTGTTATGGCTTGCGCCCAGTCCCAGCACTTGTCAGTGGTGTGGCAGCCTAGTCCGGCCTGGCCTGGCCCACTCCCAACCCGCATATGAACTGGGGGGTGTTATGCTTCAACCCGGCTGCGCTGAGCCCCATCTTGACTCTCGTTTGTGCCAGTATATGTCGTGGACTGGCCCAGTCTGGCCTGCCCCTAGTTCTGGCTTTCACACTAACTACTAGGAGTTGCACCGTAGCAGAGGAGTTCTTCAATTCCCATCAGACCTATTTTGTATCCCCAGATCTTAATCTCACATGTGTGGGGGCTGCTGTGGCCCCACTTGATAGAGCTGGCTCCTGGTCCCGGCACTGAATGGTGGGTATTGTAGCCTAGCATGGCCCATCCCACAGCCATTCAGGTTCTTGCAAGTGCCAGTGGATGCTGGAGCATAGCCCAGTCTGCTCTGCCTCCAAACCCAGCCCACATGCATGCCAAAGCATGCTGCAGGCTTGCTCAGCCCAATCCAACCCCCAGCTCTGGCTCTTGTCACTCCCCAGTGGTAGCTACAGCCCAACAAAGGAGTCCCCAAAGTTCTCCTACCAGAACCTTTCTTAGCCCTGGATCTTGTGCATGCTGGCAGGTGCTTCAACCCAACCTAGTGTGGCCTACCTGCAGTCTCAGCTCTTGTTGGTGGGTGTTGCAGTCTGGCCCAACTGGGTACATTCCACACCCTGCCCTGGCTGAGCTAGTCTGAAGTGTCTTCCAGGTCTCCCACGCGGGTGCAGGGTCCCAAGGCTTTGGGCCGACCTTGACTGCTTTCCCAGGCCATGAACAGGGAGCTGGATGGGAAGCAGGGTTGCTGGGACATGAACCAGAGAGCCCACATGGAATCCCACCACGTGCAAGGCAAGGACTTTAGCCGCTAGGATACCGTGCAGACCCTAGTTTTGCTCTTGTTGCCCATGCTTTAAAGGGTGCGACGGACCGGCTCAGCCGGGAGCAATCAGTCCGACGGGAACAGGACCCCGGGAACGGTGGGCAAGGATTTGGCGAGTGACAAACAGACACGACAACTCAAGGCAGTTGTATCTGAGTGCATTTTGTAAAAGCAAAGCATCAGCTTATATACAATAGATTATTGCAAAGGGACATTTTCTTGCTTATTCATGTGGTTACATTTCTACAAACAATTATTCCAGGGAGGTAAGCAGGTCTGACGAAAAAAGATTGTTCTCTAATAGCCTGGTGACAGACTGCAGTTGCTATTTCTTGTGGACACAGTTTGGCACCAGCTACAGTTTTAATCATTAAGCGATTAGCTCTCATTGTGTTTTGTGCCTTACATTGGTTTTAATATTAACTTGTCTATTTTTCTTAGCTTTTCTTCCTGTATGGCTTTTTAAGTTATAGATTTCTATTATAATTTTCTTTTTAGGAATTCTCAAAAATAGTCCTAGGTAGGTTTACTAAAGCTAGTGACTTAATGGTTTTTATTCTATACTGCTTGCCATCCTTGTCCAGTCTCCTGTCAGAAGGCTTCATAGAACTATACAGGAACATTGAGCCTTTGCTGCACATTAACAATATTATTCCAGCCATAAAGATAAGAGCAAAGAGAGTACAGCCAGGAATGCCAAGACCACCAGAGATGCAGCCGAATCCAGGAGGCATCCTTCCTTGAATCTTCCGCCTCGGCCCGGCGATTTCTCACGCAGGCTCCACTGGAGGTGGCGTGACATCTCTTCCCTTTTTATTTTTTAAATGAAGTTCATAAATGTCTCGGCGAAGGGAGGAGACAGAAGAGTAGATTATTTTGAAGAGGACTGGAAAAATAAAAATAATAAGTAAAATTATTCCGGCAATAATAGCGATGGTAATTATAGTATGAAGCCAACTGAAAGGATTAAGTGATTGTAATCCTCTCTTCAATGATTCTGCTAGATCGCCCAAATCTTCTGCATCTAAATGAGCTTTGCTGATTGTAGAAATTTCTTCCTGTAATCGTTCTATATTATGGGAAATATCACTATCTTTCCAAACTCCTAACAAATGATTCTTGGTTGCATTCCAATTAAAAGAAGTGTTATATTTTAATGGTGTCACACATATATATTTGTAACTAGTATGGCACCTAGTGGAGAGCTGTACCTTTAAATTTTGTACTTCTTGCCCAATTGCTAAGACGGCTTCTTCTAAGGCGTTTACTTTCATTTCTAACTTACGGTCTATGGCTTGCTGTTCAGCCAGGGCTATTGAAACGTTTTTGCTTAAATCATTTACAAAATGAGCTGTTTTTACTTCTTCTACTAAGGCAGCAGTAGAAACGGCTAGAGAGGTTAAAATTGCTATTAAGGCACTTATTCCTAATACAAGGCTAACTACAAAACGCTTAGGTCGCAACAAAAGATCAAGATTTTTCAAAGTTTGTAAAGCAGCATTATCAAACCATGGATCCTCTTTTAAATCAACAGGTAACATAACATATTCCGGTCGCTGTAGTAAAATTATAGCAGAATATTGCTTATCCAAATTTGAAGTCAAACAATTTGTCAAAATACAAGATCGACATTTTATATAATATGATTTTCCTTGATTAATTATAGTTACATTTTTTGGTTTTCCTGCTAAGATGCCAAATGGATACCCAACACATGCTCTTATCCCAATGGAAGTAGAAACTGTTTCTTTTGGTTTCTTTAAAAGTAACATGTTGGCTGCAGCAAAAAGTCGAAACAGCCCAGGGTGCACACCAGTTTTATTATGAGTGGTTGAATGGCTCACAAAGACCGGTGCTACCCATCCAGGCGTGAACCATCTTCTAATTGGCTCACCAAGTGTATTAGGGGTGTATCCCCCAAATTTTTCAGAACTATATTTCAAATAATCGGTATAATCATAATCAGGACTTTCTACTGAATAATCATAGATGTAATCATTTGACCCATAAGGCTGATGTACTGAAGCCTTTTGAAATCCACATTCTAACCATTTAGGTGATTTTATAAAAGAATCCCAAAATTGATCTTTATCATGATAAATTTGAAAACAATTTGGTAATGGCATATTTTCTGAAGGTAAAATATAAGATTCATTATAATTATAATAACCTAATGTCATAATTCCAATTTCCCACATTAACCTTTTGTCATTCTGGTCACCAGAGTTTCTATCAGGTGCATCAGTAAGTAAAGTTCTGTAATTAATTGGTAAGCAACCTGGAGGCACTCTGCCTCTTATTGTTACACAGATTGGGGTAGTATCAGACATTCCTTCATAGTCAATGACCTGTGACGTCTGATGAGAAGAAGTAAAATCTTCATATCCGCCCAAAAGCTGGGTATTATTAGTCATTATTTTGATTTGCGTTTCTTCGCCCCATCCTACAGGATGAAGAAAGGGTGGATGTGGAACATAAGCCCAATAGATGTCACCAGAGACAGTTACTACCTGTGCAGTCAAAATTGCAAGCATAGCAAGGAAGATATTTTCAAAAGTGAGAGGCTTTCCTGCAGAAGCCACAGTGTTTTCTGCTTCACGAGTCAGTTTCTTTATCTGGCCCCAGGTGGGAGGTGTCGCCTCTTTCGTTGTCTTCGCTTGCCGGGCAGAGAGGTTGAGTGTCTTCAGCTTCCGTGTCATTTTTCTGATTTGTGTTCTGCGCCTTCTCCTTCCATCTGTCTGGGTCTTCATTGTAGGGTCGGATGAGTCTGTCTGGGATCCAGATGGGTGCCTCAGCATCCTGTGGAAATACACATGCATATCCTCTTCCCAAGGTTATTAGTACATCAGGCCCTTTCCAGGTGCCTGTTAACAAGTCCTTCCAATGTACTTTGGGTTGAATTTTTAGTAACTGTGGTCCCCAGTGTCTCTGCATTGGGGTCAATCCTTCTTCATTAGTGTTTAAATAGTTTATAGTAAATAAAGCATGGTTCAGTAATTGATGAGGGGAGTAATATTGATTACTGGCTTTTAATCTTTGCAATTGTAACTTTATATTCTGATGGGCTCTTTCAATAATTGCTTGTCCCTGAGGATTATAGGGAATTCCTGTACTATGGGCGATTTTCCAGGTTTGACAAAATTTACTAAAAGCTTGAGATGTATAAGCAGGAGCATTATCAGTTTTTATTTTTTGAGGCAAACCTAAGACTAAAAAACAAGCTATTAAATGCTGAATAACATCTTTCACTGCTTCTCCTGTTCTTGCTGTAGCCATTACCGCTTGGGAGTATGTATCTATGGTTACATGTACATATTCTAACCTACCAAATTCTGATATATGGGTTACATCCATTTGCCACAATACTTGTGCCCTCAGGCCTCTGGGGTTAACACCCATTTTTAGAGAATGATGGACTTCTGGACACCAATTGCAGTTTTTTACTATTTGTCTTGCTTGTTCTCTAGTTATTTGGAACATTCTTTTTAATGCCAAGGCATTTTGATGATGAAGTTGATGACTTTCCTGCGCTTGCTCAAGTGCAGTACCTATTATTTCTTTTGTAAGCATATCTGCAATAGTATTGCCGAAAGAAAGAGGGCCTGGCAAGTTAGAATGTCCTCTAATATGACCCACAAATACTTTCTCTCGCCTATTTTGAATGACCTTTTGTAATTGTTGTAATAAGGGCAGAATACGTGAGGAGCCTGAAAGTAATGCAGTTTCTATGGCAGGAAACAAATTAACTATATACTTGGAATCAGTGTAAAGGTTCATGCATTGAGGCACGTTCTCGAGAGCTAAAATTACTGCTATAATTTCTGCCTGTTGAGCAGAAATATTTTGAGTTCTTTTTATAATTGGGGGCTGCCCAGGTAAATGGACAGCGGATATTCCATTAGAAGATCCATCAGTAAAAACTAGCATGGCTTTATCTAGAGGTTCTTGACTTATTTTTAAAGGAAAAATTATCTCAGTTTCTTCCACAAATTTTAACAACGGATTTTGAGGTAAATGATATTTTATTTGCCCTGAATAATTTTGTAACGCTAGTCCCCAATCATCATTAGTCTGTAACAAATAATCTACTTCCTGTCGCTTATAGGGGACAATTATATTATGCATTTCTTTGCCAAATAATTCTCGTGATCTTATTCTCCCTTTAATAATCAATTGACTACACAAATATATATAGGATGAGACCATTTTGACTTGTGTGTGTGGTAAATGCAACCATTCCAATACTCCATTTTGCCACAAACACCCAGTCGGGGTATATTTTGTTTTAATAATAATTAAATCCCATTCTTTATCATAATTTAATTGTTTAACCTTTGCTTCTTGCAATTTGTCTTCTATTAAATTAATCTTTTGTAATGCCTCAGTAGTTAATTTTCTAGGAGATTTAGGATTAGCTTCCCCTTTTAAAATATCAAATAGTGGATGTAACTCTCCTGTGGTTATTTTTAAATAAGGTCTCACCCAATTTATGTTTCCTAATAACTTTTGGAAATCATTCAATGTCTTTAATTTGTCCAATCGAATATGCATTTTCTGAGAAGTAATACTATCATTATTTATATTTTTACCTAAATAATTTAATGGCCTATTATATTGAATTTTGTCTGGAGCAACAACTAATCCATAAGCATTTAAACTTTTCATCATTTTTTGTAAAACTTTTTCAGTTATTTCTCTTTTTTTATTTGCTATCAATATATCATCCATATAATGTATTATATAAGTATCTGGATTCTCATTTCTAACATCAGTCAGTGCTTTATCTACAAATTTTTGACACAGAGTAGGACTATTTTTCATCCCTTGGGGTAAAACCTTCCACTGATATCGTTGAAATGGTCTTTTAAAATTACTAGAGGGGATGCTAAAAGCAAACCTTTGACAATCTTGAGGATTTAACTTGATGGTAAAGAAGCAGTCCTGCAGATCTATAATAATGATAAAGTAATTTTCAGGAACTGCTACTGGAGAAGGGAGGCCAGGTTGTAATGCCCCCATGTCATACATGGTACTATTAATTGCTCTTAAGTCTTGTAGCAATCGCCATTTTCCTGATTTTTTCTTAATAGTAAAAATAGGTGTATTCCATGGACTATTAGATTCTTCTAAATGCCCCAACTTTACTTGTTCAGCCACTAGTTGTTCCACAGCTTGTATTTTTTCTTCTGTTAGGGGCCACTGATCCACCCACACTGGCTGATCATCTTTCCATACTATTTTATCTGCGTATAACTCATCAGTGGCCTCTAGAAAAAATTTTGTTCATCATCTAAATTTTTCGTGGTTAGTTTTATTTCCATGTCATGCATGATATCTCTCCCCCATAAGGAAAAAGGTAAAGACATAATAATATAAGGTTGAAAATTTCCTGATTTATCTTCACATTCCCACTTTAATATTTTAGAGCTTTGTGCCACATTAGTTGCTAATCCTAATCCTACTAAGGTTGAAGATGTATTAATAACTGGCCAAGTATTGGGCCAATCTTTTCCTGATATACATGATCTATCTGCTCCAGTGTCTAATAACCCTGTTATAGATTTTCCTTCTATTTTTATAGTTTTAAAAGGTCTTTCTTTATCTATCTCTTGTGTCCAGGCTATGACTCCAGTTGACCCAAACCCCTCACTTCCTCTTGTTTCTTTTAGACATGGGTTTGGAAACTTCACATAATTAAGCAATAAAATCTGGGCTATTCTTTGATCTTTATGTATCTGGACTACTTCTTTTAATGGTCTAACCATAATTTTTACTTGTCCCATAAAATCTGAATCTATTACCCCTGGTAGGACTTCAAAATTTCTTTTAAAGTTGGAACTTCTTCCTATGATTAGTCCAAAAGTTCCCTCAGGCAATGGCCCTTTTAAATATGAATCTACAAGCTGCACCCCATCCATAAGGGATAATATATAATCATGTTGGGATGCAAGATCAAGCCCTGCACTCCCTGGAGTTGCTCTAGGCAGCTCGTGTATGGTAAATTCTGGTGCTAATGGGTTCAAAGGTGATTGTTCGGGTTCCTTAGGAACCGCCCCTCTTTCATTTACGGGGCTGAGGGGATGCCCCCCTCCTCGTTTTTTGGCTTTTCCTTCTCAGTTAGAGGAGTTCCATCCTTATGGAACTTGGACCTGCATTCATTTTTCCAATGCCGGCCTTTTCTACACCTAGGGCATAATCCTCTTGGGATGCCCTTGCCACCCATTGGGTTTGACCCCTTTTTTATTTCTATATGGGGGCAATGTTCACTTATATGACCTGTTTGTCCACATGCAAAACAGGTGACCCCCCCTTTTTGGGGGCCTTTTTCTTTCTTTAAATTCTGAATATATGCGCCGAAATTCTCTCTCTTCATAGCTGCAGCATATGCCATTCCTTGAATGACTGCTGGTGAGGCATCTATACATACTTTCTTGGACACCTTACTCCCTCCTTTGAGCATGTGTCCCAAGACTGACAAGAACAACTCTTTGCTCCTGGATTGTGAATGCCTCATGGTGCTTTACCTTCTCGTCCTCTAAACCTGATGATTCTTTATCAGGGAGCCTGCAACGCTCTGACGAGGTCCTATCCTTGCCTGAAAATAATAAGTAAAAGAAAAGAAGAAAGCTTACCGTCCCGATGAATTTTCAAGTCCCTGTTCGGGCGCCACCTGCGACGGACCGGCTCGGCCGGGAGCAATCAGTCCGACGGGAACAGGACCCCGGGAACGGTGGGCAAGGATTCGGCGAGTGACAAACAGACACGACAACTCAAGGCAGTTGTATCTGAGTGCATTTTGTAAAAGCAAGGCATCAGCTTATATACAATAGATTATTGCAAAGGGACATTTTCTTGCTTATTCATGTGGTTACATTTCTACAAACAATTATTCCAGGGAGGTAAGCAGGTCTGACGAAAAAAGATTGTTCTCTAATAGCCTGGTGACAGACTGCAGTTGCTATTTCTTGTGGACACAGTTTGGCACCAGCTACAGTTTTAATCATTAAGCGATTAGCTCTCATTGTGTTTTGTGCCTTACATTGGTTTTAATATTAACTTGTCTATTTTTCTTAGCTTTTCTTCCTGTATGGCTTTTTAAGTTATAGATTTCTATTATAATTTTCTTTTTAGGAATTCTCAAAAATAGTCCTAGGTAGGTTTACTAAAGCTAGTGACTTAATGGTTTTTATTCTATACTGCTTGCCATCCTTGTCCAGTCTCCTGTCAGAAGGCTTCATAGAACTATAAAGGAACATTGAGCCTTTGCCGCACATTAACAATATTATTCCAGCCATAAAGATAAGAGCAAAGAGAGTACAGCCAGGAATGCGAAGACCACCAGAGATGCAGCCGAATCCAGGAGGCATCCTTCCTTAAAGCTTCCGCCTCGGCCCGGCGATTTCTCACGCAGGCTCCACTGGAGGTGGCGTGACAAAAGGGGTCTTATCCAAGGAATCATTGTCTAGCCAAATATTTGTGTATTTCACCTACATTTTTTTCCCTAATGCTTTCATAGTTCAGGGCTTAGATTTAGGACTTTGGTTTTAGTACATGAAGAGAGGCAGGACTCTCATTCTGCGTTCCTTTTGTTAGCACCATTTATTGGAAAGACCACCATTTCTGTAATGTATGTTCTTGGCACTTTGTCAGCAGTCAGTGGACTACATATATGTGAGTTTATTTCTGAGTTCCCTTTTTGGTTGACTTATGTGTTTGTATGTCAGTACCATACTGATTTAATTACTGTAGCTTTGTAGTGCTGTTTGAAATAGGGTATTATGATACACCTGCTTGATTTGTGGAGGAGGAAAAAGAGGGGGATGCTTTGTATTTGTTTGGTTATTTTGGGATATTTCAATTTCATATGAATTCTAGAATTGTGTTTTTCTAATTCTGTATAGAATGTCCTTGGTATATTGATAGGGACTTGCTGAATCTAGATTTCTTTGAGTTGTATGGATACTCTAATGACATTGATTCTTCCAATACACAGTTGTGTGTGTGTGTGTGTGTGTGTGTGTGTGTGTGTGTATGTGTGTCTTGGTTATTTCTTCCATCATTGTTTTATAATTTCCATTGTAGAGATCTTTCACATTTTGGGGTGAAGTTACTCCTGGGACTGGCATTGTGGCATAGCTGATTAAGTCACTGCCTGTGACTTCAGGATTCTATGTGGGCACCAGTTCAAGTTGCAGCTGCTTTACTTCTGACCCAGCTCCCTGGGAATAGCCTGGGAAGGCAACAGAAGATGGCCCAAGTCCTTGGGACCCTGCACCCATGTGATGTAGAAGAAGTACCTGGCTTCAGCTTGGCCCAGCCTTGGCCTCTGTAGCCATGTGAGAAGTGAGCCTGTGGATGGAAGATTAATCTGTCTGTCTGTCTGTCTGTCTGTCTCTCTTTGTAACTCTACCTTTCAGGTAAATAAATAAATATTTTTAAGATTTATTTATTTTTTATTGGAAAGTCAGATACACATAGAGGAGGAGAGACAGGAAGATCCTCCATCCGATGGTTCACTCCCCAAGTGACCGCAATGGCCAGTGCTGCACCAATCTGAAGCCAGGAGCCTAGAACCTCCTCCAGGTCTCCCATGTGGGTGCAGGGTCCCAACACTTTGGGCCATCCTCGACTGCTTTCCCAGGCCACAAGCAGGGAGCTGGATGGGAAGCGGAGCTGCTGGGATTAGAACCAGCGGCCATATGGGATCCTGACGTGGTCAGGGTGAGGACTTTAGCTGCTAGGCCATGCCGCCGGGCCCAATAAATAAATCTTTAAAAACATGTACTCCTAGGTATTTAAAGTTTTTAGTTATTATGAATGGGATTGTTTCTTGATTTTTCCTAAAATCACTGTTGGTATATTAAAACACTATTGTTTTTGCATGTTGATTTTCTAACTTATGAATCAACTGAATGGGTTGATCAACTAACTTGTCATGGAGTGTTTAGGCTCTTCTGTATGCAAGTCATGTCATCTATAAACACTATTTCTTCCTTTCCAATTTCAATGTTCTTTTTCTGTTTTTCTTCCCTAGTTGCTTTAACTCTTGCAGCATTATTAGAGTGTGGAAAATGGACATCCTGTTTTTCTCAATTTGAAGGGAAATGTTTTTGAGTTTTGTCCCATTCAATGTAATTTTGGCTGTGTGTGTGTCATATACCATCTTTGTTATAGTTTTGAAGGTTGTTTCTTTACCTAATTTTTTGGTGAGTTTTTATCACAAAGAGACACTGAATTGCAAGAGCTTTTCTGCTCTGTTAAGGTCTCACGGCTTTTGTTGATTTGATTGATGTGATTATTAACTGATGTGTAAATATTGAGCCACACTGGGATAAATTCCACTCGGTTACGACGTATGATCTTAATGCAGTGTTGGGTGTTTGGTGTCACTGTTGGCTTGAGCAGGCTCATCAAGGATCCTGGTGTGCAGTCTCCTGTCAGTGTTGTAGCTTTGTTTGAGTTTGGCATCAGAGTAACTTGGCCCTCATGAAAGGAGTTTGAGAGTTCTGAACTTCTCAGCATTTTGGAATAGTTGGAGGAGTGTTAGAGATAGTGCTGTTTTAACTAGTTTGTAGAATTCTGTTATGAAACCTTCAGGCCCTAAAACTCTGAAATTTCTCACTGTCACTTGTGATGGGTCTTTCTGGATACTCTACATATTGATTTATTTTGCATAGGTTTTGTTTATTCAGGAATTCTTCCATTCCCTCCAGGTTTTCCAATTGATGAGCATATTGTTCACAACCGTTTCTTAGGATCCTTGCGGATGTGTGGTATCCGTGGTAGCGGTGCCTTTCTCATCTCCAGTTGCTTTTCTCCTACAGCTTGTTTTGGCTTTTCTCACCCCTGCATCATTTGTTTAACTTCTTTCCAGTTATTTTGTGTGTTTACTGTGATAAACTTCCTGCTTCCAAGGAATTTTTGTTTACTTCTCAATTTATTGGATGGCCCATTGGTCGCGCAGGTGCATGCTGTCCCATTTCTCAGTTTTCCATGTTTCTTGATGTTGATTTCTAGTGTTATTCCTCTGTCACCTGAGAAGATACATGGTATGATTTCAGTTTCTCAAAATGTGCTGAGACTCTGTGGTCTGTCCCAGCCTAAAAAACATTCGTCCCCCTACGTGTGCTGAAGGAAAACGGTGTCTTCCACCTGCCAGATGAAAAGCTCTCTGAGTGGCTAGAAGGTCAGTTTGGTATAAACCTTGTATCAATGCCTAGGGATCTGTGCAGGGCATTGAGTCTTTTTTATTTTTAATTTTATTTGATTTTTAAAATGATTTGGTCTACCTGTATGTTTCAACTGGGAAATTGAACCCATTACATTCAAGGTTAATGCTGGTAGACAAAAACAAATCCCTGCTGTTTTGGTGGCTGATTTAAATGTTCTTTTCTGCTTCTCCTGTCCTTCACCCTTGCACTCTGGGAGCTTTCTGTGAGCGAAGCCTGGGCTCTCTCCCACTTTTGTTTGGTGCATCTGTTCTGTTAGGGAATTTGGTACCAGCCTGTGTTTTCATGGTGGCTATATTTTTATTTTTAAAGATTTATTTTTTATTGGAAAGGCAGATTTACAGGGAGGATGAGAGACAGAGAGAACAATCTTTCACCCTCTGGTCATTCCCAAAGTAGCTGCAATGGGTGGAGCTGAGCCAATCTGAAGCCAGGAGCCAGGGGCTTTTCTGAGTCTCCCACGCGGGTGCAGGGTACCAAGGCTTTGGACTGTCCTCGACTGCTTTCCCAGGCCACTAAGCAGGGAGCTGGATGGGAAGAGGAGCTACCGGGATTAGAACCAGTGCTCCTGTGGGATCATGGTGTATGCAAAGTGAGGATTTAGCCTCTGAGCCTTTCAGCGTAGGCCTCCCTGTAGAGTTTGGTAGTAGGACTGGTCCCAGGGTTGATGAGGCCTCTTGGTTTGTCTTTGGAAAAAGTATTTGTTTTTTTTTTTCTCTTTCACTTCTGAGACAAATTAGAGCCCCTTTCTCAAAGATCTCATTTCTTGGGCTGTACATTTTATGTGAGAAAAGTAGGTAAGCTCATGGTCTCTTTCAGAAAAGTATTAGCAATGACTGTGTCTCCCCTGGGTGTATTTTGGGGATGGCTCTGCAGGTGCGACGGAACACTGCGCTTTCATGTCCTTGAGCCAGCTCCTGCCTTGGCTCTGTCTCGGGGAATAAGGAAGCTACACTTTTCCCCAAAGGATAAACTTAGGGAATTTTCTTCAGAAAAACAATACCGCAGCCTTTGAGGCATTTCAAGTGTTTTACAGATTCCTAACATTGCCCTCAGTCAAAATTCATCATGTGCTTAAGTGTTTAAAGTTTGCATGCTGTACTCTGACGACTGCAAGAAAATAGGGTAATTTTATAATTTAAAATATTTATAGATTTATTTACTTTTTTACGTGAGAGACAGGTTTACAGAGAGAGAAGGAGGAGCAGAGAAAAATCTTCCATCTGCTGTTCATTTCCTAAATGGCTGCAATTTCCAGAGTTGAAGCGATCTGCAGCCAAGAGCCAGGAGCTTCTGTTGGGTCTCCGCCGTGGGTTAGGGTCCCAAGAACTTGGGCCATCCTCCTCTGCTTCCCTAGGCCTCAGGCAGGACATTGGACCAGAAGTGGAGCACCTGGGGCTTGAACCAGTGCCCATATGGAATGCTGGCACTACAAACATAGGGCTAGCTTGCTAAGCCACTGTGCTGGGCTCCTGCATCTGTGTGGTTGGAGAGGCCTCTAGAACCGTGCAGGAGGCAGGCGGCTAGCTCCTCGTTCAGCAGGGCTCTGAGTGCCTGGTCCAGAGCCTGTAGGTAGAGGCCTTCACTGACTGTATGCTGAGTAAGGAATAAGAAAAGCAGGGAACCCTAGCAAGGGATGAAGACCTTTGGGCTGATTCAAAACGCAGGCCAGCATCTAGACAGAATCACACAGAAATGCCATCGGTCGACTTGTAAAAGGTTTAGATGTGCTCGTTCCAAAGATATTTCAGGCTGGGCTGGTCAGTGACAGATACCATCTCTAGTTGCTCATGGGGTCAGTACTTCACAGACAAGAGTAGAGCGAAGGAAGGAATGAACGATGCTGGGGAACGTGCTGCAAATCCTGCTGGGAAGATGTGGCTTACAGCCCACCCCTCAGGGACGTTCGTTCGTCCTACCACTCTGCGCCACAAGGTGGCACCCCAAAGCAAGGCTCTTCAAGCGCCTTGCTGTGGTGGGTTTTGTTTTAAATCAAAAGTATGAGTTTAGCAGTGAACCATGGACACCAATTTGTGTTCACCAAAACTTGGACCCAAAGTATGTTCAGGATCTCCTCGCGTTTCAAAAGTTTAAATTTCCAGAGGAATGAAGACAGGTGTATTCTTAGGAAAGCGAGGGTACCCCTGACTCTGCCAGCACACGGTGCTGGCCAACTTGGAGATGGCTTTAGTTTAGCCAGTGTGTTCAATGTTACCTATGTAGTCTTTAAAAACATTTAAAAATTTATTGGAAAGGCAAAATAATGCACAGAGAGACTTATTGATGGGTTGATTCACATCCCAGATGGCTACAGCAGCTAGACCAGGAGAGCCTGACTGCAGAGGCCAGGGACAAGGAGCCCAGGTGTCCACCTGCAGCCAGGAGCCCCCAGGGCCATGCTGCAGTGCCAGTGTTGGCCAGCACGTGGCGCACTCCAGAGCACCTGCCCTGCAACCGTGTGGCTTTGAGAATTCCTGTTCCTGCTTTGGTGGGAACACTGCCTGGTGAGTCCCTACCTGGCAAGGTAGCACATCCCTACACATGTCTTCCCTCCTCAAAGGAAGCCCTGTCCCCAAGGGTCCTCCTCCAAGCAGCAGTGGACTTCAGCTTGGTGCATGGGGCAGACGATCCATACTCAGCAATGAACAGGGGACAGGTTTTCCTTCCTGCTGTCAAGGATAGATACTAACTGGGATTTTAAAAAATAGGACACGATGCATTTCGGACCAAAGGAATGTGTGTGTGCGGGGAATAGTCCCTGATGTGCTGTGTTTCTCTTTAGATGTATCAGCTGAGAGTTCAGTAAAGTCAAAACAGTCCAGATTAGAAGGCGACATGCCAGGATCCCCCTGCGTGGCAGCTAACACCCCACATCCAGTGGGAGGTCCTGGTGAGAACGAGATAAAACTTGCAGGCGGAACCGACCCAGTTGGGTTGCAAGGGAGTTCCAGTTAAAAGATCAGAGTAGCTGCAGAGGCCTGAAGACTAAGCAGTTTTTCCCTTCCAAAGATAAACTGTTGCATAAATTACAGATAAGAGCAAGCACCATCCCCTCCTAGCATTTTGATAGCTGTAATTCCTCGGGAACTGAGTGTTCTAACGAGGGTGGGAAAATTTTTGGTTTTTTCCTGCTAAGGGCCATTTGGATATTTATAACATCCCTCATGGGCCACATAGAATTACCAACTTAAAAATTAACCTGTAATAGATTGGCTTTGAAATCCCACCTACAGCTGCCTTGGCAGGACCAGACCGAAGGATTTTGCCGCCAGTGTTAAGCAGTGGCCGCGGGCTGTGCCTCTCCCTACCCTGTTGTTCGGGTCTCTGCCCTCCCTCATGGTTAGCAACCACATTTTTTTTTTTTTTTTTGCTTTCAAAACGACTGTATGAGGCAGTCTTGAGAAAGCTGACCAAAAAATGTGTATTACAGAAAAGCTCTGTGTAGCTTTCAAAATTGTTTTGTACCCAAATAATGATATCTTCAGATTTCAATTTTTTTTGGAGCTTTTTCAAAGTCATCTCACAGCAACTGGGGAGAATGATCTGGCGCATCCGTGTGTGTCGGCTGGGCTTGGGATAAATGTCCCCATGTATTTGGAAGCCAAGGGCTCCTAAAGATGAGGTTGCAGTTCCCAGACACGGGAAGGCGGTGCTTCTGGCCTGGGTTGAGTCCTGGGGTTGCTGGGGGCACATATGCATCAGACAGTACCAGCTTCACACAATTTTTAAAAAGATTTCTATTTGTTTTTATTGCAAAGTCAGATATACAGAGAGGAGGAGAGGCAGAGAGGAAGATCTTCTGTCCGTTGATTCACTCCCAAAGTGGTCGCAATGGCCGGAGCTGAGACAATCCAGAGCCAGGAGCCTGAAGCCTCCTCTAGGTCTCCCAGACAGGTGCAGGGTCCCAACGCTTGGGGCCATCCTCACTGCTTTCCCAGGTCACAAACAGGGAGCTGGATGGGAAGTGGGGTTGCTGGGACACAAACTGGTGTACATATGGGATCCTGGCATGTGCAAGGCAAAGACTTTAGCCACTAGGCTACTGCACCAGGCCCACATACGTTTTTAGACAACTTATTTTTATTTGAACAGTGAATTTTCAGAGCGAAGGTAAGAGAGAAAAAGAGAAGTTTCATTTGTTGGTTCATTCTTCAAATGACTGCAAGGGCCAGAGCTGAACTGGAACTGAAGCCAGGATCTTCTTCCAGGTCTCCCACATGGGTACAGGGTCCCAGGGCTTTGGGCCATCCTGCTCTGCTTTCCCAGGCCACAAGTATAATGCTGGAAGAGAAGTGGAGCAGCTGGGACAAGAGCAACATCAGACGGCATGCCGGCACTGCGTTAGTTTGCTGTGTCACCATCCTGGCCCCACATAATTTTTTTTTTTTAATGAGAAACGAATGAGTCCGTGTGTGCACATCCGTTCTGATCACTGCAGACCCACTGAAGCCCCGTGAGGCCAACAACCTGAAGCCAGGTGGCCCGCTTGTCCCTGTAGATACAGCCCTGACCATCTTCTGGGTCTTCCTTGAAAATATCCTAGCTGGCATTCAGGATATTAGAGCAATCACTGTGACTGCTAAGCTCTAGATGTTTAGGGAAAGCAGTCTGAAGGGCCTGTGGGAACTCTATCCACGATGCCACAACCAAGACCAGCCCTGCTGCAGTCACAGCGGGGCGGCCTGGGGGGCACCTTTGAGCCTTGGCTGAGTTCTCTGGGTAGCAGATGGGCTGGATACACCTACTTTGAGCAATTTGTTTTCTGCAATGTTTCTTTCTGTTCAGAAGGCTTCTCTGCTCCATCCCCAGAAGGGGCGCCAGAGGGCGCAAATGGTTCTGCCATCATCACAGCCTTTGAAAGCTTCTCCAGGCGCCTGAGAAGAAAATATGAGGCAACGCCATCCTTGAATTTCATGGCTACTTTGTCACACACCAAAGCATGCGATGCGAAGTGAAGGAGGCCAGACCCAGGTCCTGTGTGGCTGGCCCGCTGACAGGTGGAATTGAAAGTACCTTGAGGGCAGGGACCGGAGAAAGGGTCTGGACGACACGGGCAGATGTTGGTCACACTGTGGAAAGTTAGGTTATAAGAAGGACAAGTTCTGGGGATCTACTGGGCAGTGCCAGCACGTTCAGGTGCAATGATGTGCACTCGAAATCTGCTGAGAGTAGAATTTAAATGTTCTTACGACGCACAGAGAAGTAACTGGAGTGATGAGTGTGAATTGGCCTGGTGCACGGCGATCATTTTACAGTGCATTCCAAAAGGGTGAAGAACATGACATGAAAATGTGTTTATTTTCACGCCAACATTTGGTGACATCCGTAGTTTTTCCTGGATAGTCCACGAGCTATTTGAAGTATAGAATTTCAGAATTTTTGCATTCCGAAACTCAGTTTTGAGTTCTGCTTTCCATTAACTTTTTAAAGTACTCTTTTATGTAGAATATGAAACTAGCGCACGTATGCTTTGAATAAATATATTCATCAACTATGCCTCCACAAATTGAGGAGGAAAAGGTGGGGACAGACTCGTCATTGTGAGAGGTGTGTGTGAGGTCCCTCGGCGATGCTCCAGGGACCCTCAGCCATGGTTGCTGACCTCAGTGCCTTTATGATGCGGGTTTTACATTTTAGGAAATTCTCCCTGCCCGGACTCTCCTGGGCCTGAGTGAGTCGTTACTGGATCGGATTCAGGGCTAGACTTTAGTGGCAGCATTCTCAGACAGTGGGGCGGCCAGCAAGCCATGATGGGAGGAGGGAGAGTGAACAGGTGGTGGTCTGGCGGGGTGGCCCCTAGAGAGGTCGGAGACGTCTGGGAGACTGTGCGTTCAGGTGTCCGGCAGCCTGGTCGGAGGATGAACATGGAAACCACTGCAAACAACACATCAGCCATCCTGCTCCTTGCAGATCCCTAACGACTTAGCTACGAGCACCTATGAGAAAAGTGTCTTAGACTAACTGATATCATTCAACTCCCTTGGTAAACTACGCGTCTAATTTTCCACAGTCCTAATGGAAACCAATTTGAAATGGAAATGTATTCACAGTGTGTGTACTGATAGCATGAATATACGTTTTTCCATTGCAGCCATTGTTTATTTGTGCCTAACTTGAAATGATTATTGAAAAGTGTGTACCAAGGTGCCTTATCGTAGTTTCTAAGCAGTCATGTCTGCATGAACATTATTATGTGAGAGTATTTCAGAAAGTTCATGGGGAATGAAATGAAGAGCAAGTTTATTGGGGGTTGGGGCAGAAGCTTGTGTTTACATCCCATGCATGCCTTTTGGTAAGCTGTAAAGGTTTCTTGAACTTTCTGAAGGCCCCTGATCGGCTGGCAGTCTGTTTTAGATGTCTAGCATGAGCTCCGCCCTAGGCCAGTTGAACCCAAAAGTGATCCTTTTGCTGTGGTTTAGCTCAGGCACAGAGAGAGTCTGCTTCATTCAGACAAGGCAAAGCAAGCACCGGAATGCCTCAGGACGCTTTTAAACCAGATACACCTGTGCAGGTAAGGGTGCCTTTCAAAGCAAATTCATAGCAGGATAATCATTCCAGTGTTTGTGCCCTGGCCACTGCTAAAGCCGAGAACAACTGAAGCCCTGGGCATGTGGGAGGCTCCATGCATCTCTCCATTCTTCATTTAGGTAAGGGATTAACAGAGCTGCCCTACTTAAGCAAATAGCATTTTTAAAAACCTACAACCCAGTTGTGGAGAGGAGCAGGCCCAGCTATCTGTGTAAGCAAGCAAACAAACAATGCTAGATAAAATGAGATGTGGCATACCCATCCAGTGGGATCAGCTTCAGCCCTCCAAAGCAATACATTCCGAGATATGTCATGACCTTTGAAAGTCTTGCAAACACTCTACTAAGGAAGTGTCCAGAAAAGATTCTGTCCAGAAATGATTCAGTGTGATGCCACACCTCTGAGCTGCTCGGAGCTGTCACGTTCAGAGACAGAAAGCCTATACAGGATTACAAGAGGCTGGCTGGGAGTGTTATTTATTGAGACTTTCTCTTTGGACTGATGGACCAGTGCTGGAAACAATGATATTGCCTACAGAACCCCAAGTACACTTTGTACACTGGCATTAGTGAAAAGGATTTAATTTTTACTATAATAGGAAAATCTGCACACTCCTGCACACCCTTATGAACATGTAGCAAGAAAGGCAAAGGTGCCAAGATTTCAGGGTGCCAAGACCCCAGCAGCCAAGGGGTCCTCTCATGGCGGAGACCCCAGCAGCGAGGGGGTCCTCTCATGGCGGAGACCCCAGCAGCGAGGGGGTTCCTCACATGGTGGAGACCCCAGCCTCGAGGGTCCTGTCGCTGCGGAGACCCCAGCAGCGAGGTGGTCGTGTCTCTTCCCAAGTGTCCTTTAAATCATCTGAGTTTCCATAACTTTCCACATGAGTCACTTTTCCTATCCACTAGCTGAATGTTTTAAAACTGGAGACGATTCAGCAGCCCCACCTAGAGCGGAGTTCCTGTGCAGTTTAGTCAGCTAGTTAGAATTTAATCTGCAGACTGGTGCTTAGCATAGTTTCCAAGTGATAAATTTTAATAATTCTTGAGAAAGAAAGAAAAGCAGAAGTCATGTCAAAACATAAGTGGCAAAACGAATATATGATTTAAACTACTTTTCTATATTTAGCTGAAATTTTAGCAGTGGAGTTTGTTATTATTGGGCTAGCACTCCTTGTGTCAGGAGGTCTTAAGAATTTTGGCAGACAGGAAAGCTGACGGAAAGTCTCTTTGGCTAACAAAAGCCCTTTCTTAAGCGCTCGAGGAAGGTTTCCATTACAGCAAATTGAGAAAACCCAGGAGGAGAGAAAAATACTAAATGGCACTATTTTTGTTCAGACTGTCATGTTTTCTTTTTCTCTCTTTTCCCTCTATTTACAAAAAATAATATCAAGGATTTCTTCAGTAGAGTGGATCTCCACAGGCTCATAAATGTACACTTTGCCTATGTTGTCAGGAGAAAGTAACTGACCTTCAGCTAGAAAGTTTGTGAATGACAAAGGGTCATAGACTTGTCAGGGATTTTAGGGATTCAGGCTCCTATCTGCAATCCATGGAAGAATTCAAGAACCAGATACTAACAAAGGTTAGCAGAATAATACTATTTACTAGCTAAGCAAAGCTATACTCAGGTTGTGGAGCATTGTGTGGAGTGAGCTGCACAGGTTTAAGGTCATCCCTCTGTGATCTGGAGGTAAAGCAACTGCTGCTTTGTGGGGAGTTTTTTGGGATGGATTGGGCAGTTGTAGGAATTGGATGACTGCCCATTTTCTGGAGTGTGTAGGAAGTTTGGAAGTATGGTGGCATCCAAGTACATGGGAGTAGGAGTGACGGCCATGATCATTTTGTTGCATTGAGGCTTTGCTAGGCTTCGTGTCATTACAAGATAGTTACCAGCCATGCTGAAATTATCAGCAGCACTGGTGCTGGGCAGTGGCTTGGCTACAGCAGCTACTTCAGGTGGCGAGTCAGGGGAAGCATTGAACAGAAGATCTGGAAAAGATGACATATTCCCTCTACAGCTTTCTCTAATCCCTAAAAGTCTCCTTAACTATCACAGAAGGAGTGCATTAAATTTTAGAAACTTAAGGTAAAAAATAGTTGGTGAATTTCCACAAAAAAAAAAAAACCATTATTTTTCCAGGTGGAAGTGTTTCAAATGAAATTTAAGGACTATTGCAAATTTTATAGAAATATTCTCACTTATGGGCCCGGCACGGTGGCCTAACAGATAAAGTCCTCGCCTTGAACTCATAGGAATCCCATATGGGCGCTGGTTCTAATCCCAGCAGCCCCGCTTCCCATCCAGTTTCCTGCTTGTGGCCTAGGAAAGCAGTCAAGGATGGCCCAAAGCCTTGGGGCCCTGCACCTGTCTGGGAGACCAAGAGGAAGTTCCTGGCTCCTGGCTTCAGATCAGCACAGCACCAGCCATTGCAGTCACTTGGAAAGTGAATCATTGGATAGAAGATCTTACTCTCTGTCTCTTCTCCTCTCTGTATATCTGACTTTGTAATGAAAATAAATAAATCTTTTTTAAAAATATTCTCATTTACAAGGTTTATTTGAACATTTGTGAATTTGGGGATATACAAAGCTACACTGAAAAGCAAATTCTCAGCTGTTTTCTACAATTATAACATTCTAACAAAAATTACTTGATGTTTTCTTTCTTCTTTATAATCACTAACGTATGTGCACTTTTTACAAAGTCACAGTTCAGCAAGACAGCCTGTAGCCAGCAGAATTTGAATTTTGTGAAACTGAATTTTGTGTTGGCCAAAATAAATAATGTCTACCTTCTACATGGTGTTTATCAAGTAGCAGCGGGGTCCAAGTTCTTTGACGCAAGAAATTGGAGAACCCAAAAGAAGATAAAGGCAGAGTTCAGCAGAGAAACAAAATCTATGTGCATGAAAATGAAAGAGTGTGTCTGCTCCAAGGTGAGCTGCGGTCAAGAAACTTCGGACCTTCCTTATATCCGAGCTAGTGCCAAGGGGGTGTCTGAGATAGAGCGTAATCCAATGTTCATAAGAGGTGAAGTCTGGAGGGGCTGTGCTTGGTTAGCACTTATTTCCTAGCCTTTTTTTTTTAAATCTTGGAAGCATCATGTCTTTAGATGTGTGATGAGAAAAGAAGTGTCAGCTGTGGTAATTTCATTATAGTGGCATTATAATTAGCTCAAAGTCATTTCAAGGTCACAGGCAGCAGCAAATTTATTATTGTTGACTAGCAGCAGCTCTAGACAGTGGTCTCACAGAAGTTAGGACGGTGAAAAGGTACAAGGCATCCTTGCTGTCCTCCTCTCGGAGTACTTTGGCAAACACCTTCTAAGCCAGGAGCCGAATTGCTCATCCAGTTGAGAGACGATCAACTTGGGGAATTGGCACAGCTGTCTCAGTTTGATATGGTGGAAGCTGGAGGGTGGAGCTGGGTAATTCACTCATTCTTGTTAGCTAGCTCCTTACTTAGATCATCCATCCCCCTGTTGGAGATTTTCTTCCCTCGATTTTTAAAAAAAGGCCAGGCAAGGCGGACTATTTTTCTTCTTACATCAGGCTGTCAACGCTGCCTTGTAAGGGAGCAAACGTCCCTTACAAATTGATCTAGAAATCCCACTGTGGGAGCAAGTTTCACCACTAGTGGTTGGTAGTGACTGGAGTCCCTGCATGACCATAATTTTTACACAGCACTGTTAAATTCTGGAAAACAACAAATTTTACAATTGCAAGAAGTATGCATGGGCCAAAAAGGATTGTAAGAGAGTAAAAATGCATTTTTCTGCTTCTCAAGAGTGTTAGAAGCTAAAGGACATCCATTGAAACACTTGGATTAATCATGAACCTTTTGTTATTTTTTAAGTCAACTCTTATTTTATTGATCACTACATATACCCCGCTATGTTCTGCCAGTAGGTAATCAAGGGCTAGTGATTGCCCA